>NW_021319806.1:788724-799058 GCF_001605985.2 Dendrobium catenatum
ATAACGTACCCAAAATCTTATCACATACATTCTTTTTAATATGCATAACATCTAAGTTATGCCGTAAAAGATTTTTTTCCCAATATGGCAACTTAAAAAATATGCTAAACTTCTTCCAATTAGAAGGCAAATTAGGATTAGCAGGTGTTTTCTTCCAAACTACACATTTATAATTCTTAACATATCAACAATTTTGGATCCATTAATTGGTGTTGATATTGTCTCATGTTCTTCACAACCATTAAAAGATCGACTATCTTTTCTATCAGGATGATCGTGATCTAAGAACCTCCTGTAAAGGCTGTTTCTCCCAGGATCGTCCGGGACGATCAGGGATTCATCCAGGATGATCTGTACAGAATTGTGAAGAATCTGCCTGTTCGTCTGTATGAACCTAGAAGAGTCGGGACGAACAAAACCCGAGGGTTTCATCCCGGGACGACGAAATTGGCATTTAATTTCGTCTGGACGATCTGTGTATATGGGAGATCGTCCCGGGACGAACAGGACATCGTCCGGGCAATCCTGTGTATTAAATATCTGAATAGTGTCGTTTTGAAGAGAGAGAAAGTCCAGGAGAGAGAAAACCGAAGGAAAAGAGGAAAAAGTGGATTTTTGAGCGACTTTGGTCTGTTTTCGTCCGTCACTGTAGTTGAAGAAGTTGACCGGCATGAGGTAAGGCACATTCCGCCTTTCTCAATTTTCAGAAATGAGATTTTTGAAGCGTTTTCTATTCCGAATTTTATTTCCGTTAGCAAATTTCTGGTATTATTTTCTTCTAACAAAGGTTTTACCGCGTAACTTTTGGTATGTCTCTGAGATGATAATTGTGCACGTTTTGCGTATTTTCTGGAAGATTTTTTACTCGATATTTTGGATTCTGCGCTGTTTTAATTAAACTGCAAATTATCATGATGTTGAAAAATGTTTTGTCAGTACAATGAAAGTTTTACAATGTTGTTGTGAATATTCTGTGATAATTTGGTAAATTTCTAAATCTATGAAATTTATGTAAATTCTGTTTATTGCCGTTATGCCGCTGGTTTTTCGTACAAATTCTATTTTTGTCCTGAATTGTACATTGAATGAATTGATTAATTATATGCTATCAGAAGGGAGTAATAAGGGGCTGAAATCCTATGTGATTCCGTTATCTGAGTCCGAGAAGGGAGACATAAGGGGAAGTTCTGAAATTTTAAATTCTTTATATCTATTATGTTCTCGTGCACAAAAGGGAGCTATAAGGGGAAGTTCTGTTGCTATAAGCACAAAAGGGAGCCATAAGGGGAAGAGGGGAAGTTCTGACATCTAGAAGGAAGTTCTGTTCTGAAATTATCTGTTCTATAAAGCTGTAATGTGATTATTTCTGCTATGACTTCTATACGTTGTTGGTTATTCTGTACGATCCTATCTGATTTGTGATTTGAAGCTTGATGATCTCTGATTTGAACTTAGATTTTGATATGACTTCAGTTTTCGTATCCGATGTTTGATTTTTGATTGAGCTGTTATCTGTTCTGTCTGTTATACGGTTTCTGTATGATTGTTCGAATTCTGTACTGATACTTTTCTGATATGTTTTTTGATGTGAGTTTCTGATTATTTTGATTGGTGATTGATGTCTTGCTGAGCTGTTAGCTCATCCTTATTTTCTACGTGGTTTTCAGGTTCTGGCAAAGGGAAGGAGGTTTTGGACTAGACGTTCTGAATCTGATCTGTGGTTAGGTACTTAATATTTTTGATTTTTGTACAGTCATGACTTTTCTGTTTTGTTCTGTTCTTTCTGTCCGTAAGCCATGTACTGTATCTGTATATGATTATTTTGAGGAAAGAAAAGATAGATGAACCGCTGCATTTGGATGATTATAGTATCTCTGTGTCTTTCTATCTATGTAATATTTGGAAAAAAGTTCTGAAGCAAATTCCAAAGTCAGATCCTGGATTTATTGGCTCCGTCGCAATTCGATGGGAGCTGGATTCGTCCCGGTCAGGTTGGGTCGTGACAGGCCTTTTTAGTGGTATCAGAGCAATGGTTTTGAAATTTGGATTGTAAGACAGAGCTGTAGGAAGTGATCTATGAGTCTGTCTGGGGTAGTTCTGATTTGTCTGGACTTTTATTGCGTTGTTTTTATGCATAGTTTTCTCTGTGCTTATGGATCAGCCAGATCCAGATATGACAGATGGGTAGAGTGCTAGTCAGACAGCTCCAGTGGGCAATACTATTCCAGTGGTTGGTTCTGATACACTTTCACAGTTTGCTACATTGGTTGCTCAGATGATGAGCGAGACTCAGAGTAAAGTCTCTACTGTTCGATCTGAGGATGTGGATAAACATCTGCAGATGTTTCTGAGATTGAAACCTCCAAGGTTTGAGGGCACTATTGAGCCCAGAGAAGCTGAAGAATGGTTGAGAAGGTTAGAGAAGACTTTTGACGGTATGCAGTGTCCGCCGGACAGGAAGGTATCGTTGGCAGTTTTTCTGTTGGATGGCGAGGCTGAGCGCTGGTGGATGGGCCAGCAGGAGGAAAAGTTTCAAGGGAAGCTAAATTATTTGATTACTTGGGAAGAATTTTCTGAGGTATTCCGATCGTGGTTTGTACCCCCTTCTGCACGTTAGCAGATGCAGGAGACTTTTCTGAGGCTAATTCAGGGAGCAGGATTATGATGCAGTACGAGGCAGAGTTTACTGTTTTAGCTCGATATGCTCCGCAATTGGTAAGTACTTCTGCTGAGAAGTGATACAGATTTCTGAGGGGACTACGAGATAGTCTGAGGCAGCCCCTAGTACCATTTCATATTTTTGATTTCTTTGAGCTTGTGGAGAGAGCTCGTCTGATAGAGAATGATTTGATGGATACTCAGCAGCGGTGGACTACGAGTATGAAGAGGTTCGGGGGTGATCAGGCTTCTAGCAGTGGTTCCTCTAGCAAGAGGAGATTTGTATCTAGAGACTCCAGGAGGAGTGGACAGTCGGGATCCCCTACAGTTTCTAGTAGTGGAAGTACGACCAGTTTTGGATCTGTCAGTGGGGCACCTGTGTGCCAGACTTATGGGCGACGACATTTTGGCCAGTGCTACAGGATGACTGGTCAGTATTTCAGATGTGGTCAGGCAGGACATCGGATTGTAGAGTGTCCACATGCTGGATTTGATAGACAATCTGAGTTTCGATTTGATAGTAGACCTTTTGGTTCAGCAGGAAGGCCGATGACTGTTCCTCCATGTACTGTGACTGAAGGATCCTCTGGTAGATGTGTTGGGTCGAGTTCTATGGCACAGAGACCACCTACTGGTAGTCAGAGGGAGTCTAGTCGTTCAGTAGCTCCAGCTCCAGTTCAGCCACGTGTGTACAGTTTTAGCCAGCAGGAGGCTCGAGATGCTCCGGATGTGGTGACAGGTACGATTTATATTTCTGATCAGCCCTATCATGTTTTATTTGACTATGGAGCCAGTCACTCGTTTCTTTCAGAGTGTTGTTTTGATGCTTTGCATCTGGATTTTGTTTTGCGACCGATTTCGCTTTCTGTTATTTTGCTGGATGGAAGTAATTTGATCGTCCGGAAGTTTTGCTTTTGTGATATTTATATTTTTGGCAAGAAATGGAAGTCTAGTTTGATTTTGTTGCCAATTTCTTCTTATGATATCATTTTGGGCATGGATTGGCTGAGTCTGTATGAGGCTCAGATTGACTGTTTGACGAAGCAAGTATGCTTGCTTATGGATGGTGAGAGGTGTGTATTCCAAGGATTACGAGGTGTTCTATCCTGTCTTATTTCTGTGTTGGAAGTCAGAAGAATGTGGAAGAAGGGTTGCCCAATATTTTTGGCTTCCGTACGAAATATGAACATAGATGTGAGTTCTCTTTCTTATATACCGGTTGTACGGGAGTTTTCTGATGTATTTCCTGAGGAGTTGGTTGGTTTACCTCCGGATCGAGATGTTGAGTTCTCTATTGATATTTTTTCGGATACAACTCCGGTATCTAAAGCTCCGTACAGGATGGCATCGAAGGAACTTTCTGAGTTGAAAGTTTAGCTCCAGGAGTTGGTGGATAGAAGATTTGTTCATCTTAGTGTTTCTCCTTGGGGTGCACCTGTACTGTTTGTGAAGAAGAAGGAAGGAAAACTCCGTATGTGTGTCGATTATAGAGATTTGAATAAGGTCAAAATCAAGAACAAGTATCCATTACCACGGATTAATGACTTGTTTGATCAGCTTTATGGTTCTTCTATATTTTCAAAGATTGATTTGAGATCTGGATACTATCAGGTGAAGGTGAAGGAAGCTGATGTGTTGAAGACAGCTTTCAGTACTCGGTACGGGCACTACGAGTTTTTGGTTATGCCTTTTGGGGTAACCAACGCACCAGCTGTTTTCATGGATCTGATGAACAGAGTATTCAAGGAGTATCTGGATCAGTTTGTGATCATCTTCATCGACGATATTCTGGTGTATTCTGCTTCTGAGGAAGATCATGCCAGACACTTGAGCATTGTGTTGGAGACTTTGAGGCAGCATCAGCTATATGCTAAGTTTTTCAAATGCGAATTCTGGCTGAAGAGTTTCTTTTCTGGGGCATTTGGTGAGCGGAGAAGGTATTTCTGTGGATCCCCAAAAAATTCAAGACCTACTACGGTATTTGAGGTATGTAGTTTCTTAGGCATCGCTGGATATTATAGGAAATTTGTCAAGAGATTTTCTCAAATTTCTACGCCTCTGACGAGACTGACTCAGAAGTCAGTAGCTTTTGTTTGGACTCCGGAGTGTGAGGCTAGTTTTTAAAGGTTGAAGGATTGTTTGATATTTGCTCCTGTGTTAGCACTTCCGTCAGGTACAGAAGGATTTCAGGTGTTCAGTGATGCTTCACTGAAAGGTTTGGGCTGTATTCTGATGCAGCATGATAGAGTAATAGCATATGCTTCGAGATAGTTGAAACCACATGAAAAGAATTATCCGACGCATGATTTAGAATTGGCTGCAGTTGTTTTTGTTTTGAAGATATGGCGTCACTATTTGTATGGCATCAGATGTGAGATCTTTACGGATCACAAGAGTTTAAAGTACATATTAACTCAGAAGGATCTGAATCTGAGGCAAAGAAGGTGGCTTGAGTTGATCAAGGATTATGATCTATCTATTCAGTATCATCCTGGGAAGGCTAATGTGGTAGCAGACACTCTGAGCAAGAAGTCTTATGGATTATCTGGTATTCAGCTCACTTCTGATGACTATCTGATACGAGATATGGAAAGATTACAGTTGGAGGTGATTTCCTCTACTCGTCTGGATTCTGTTATTTTGACTCAGATGAACATTCAGTCTTCTCTAGAAGAAAGGATTCAGGAAGCTCAGAAGTCAGATTCTAATTACTTGAAGTTGATTACTCAGATTGAATCGGGTAAGAAACCTGAACTACAATTTTTTGATTCTGGTGTTATTTTCTGCAAGAATAGACTATGGATTCCTATGTTTGGAGATTTGAGGAAAAAGATTCTGTATGAATCTCATCATTCGGGCTATACGATACATCCGGGAAGTGGAAAGATGTACAGAGATATGATGAGTTTGTTCTGGTGGCCTGGAATGAAAAAGGATGTAGTAGATTTTGTTTTGAAATGAGAAGCCTGTTAGTTAGTGAAGGCAGAGCAACAGCGACCAGGAGATCTTTTGCAGTCGTTGCCTATCCCTGAGTTGAAGTGAGAGGAGGTAATGATGGATTTTGCTATGGGTTTCCCTCGATCAAGACAAGGGCATGATGTCATCTGGGTAATTGTGGATCGCTTGACGAAGTCTGCACACTTTCTTCCGATCAGGTAGACGGATCCGGTGGATAAGTTGGCTCAGGTATATGTGAAAGAAATCGTCAGATTGCATAGTGTACCAAAGGTGATTGTATCTGATCGAGATGGACGGTTTACTTCCAGACTTTGGAAGGGTATTCAGCAAGGATTGTGTACGAAGTTGCATTTCAGTACAACTTTTCATCCGCGGACTGACAGTTTGAGAGGACTATTCAGATACTGGAAGATCTTTTGAGGTTATGTGTTTTGGATTTTGGAGGAAGCTGGGAAGATCATATCCCTTTGATAGAATTTGCTTATAATAACTATTTTCAGTCTAGTATTGGTATGGCACCTTACGAAGCTTTGTATGGCCGGAAGTGTAGAACTCCTTTGACTCTGACAGAGATGGGTAATAAACAGGAAATGGGTGCAACATTTATGGATGAAACTGTTAAAAAGATCAATCTGATTAAAGAAAGATTGAAAGCTGCACAAGACAGACAACAGAAGTATTATAATCAGAAGTACAGATTTGTGGAATTTCAGGTTGTTGACTTTGTGTATGTCAAAGTCAGTCCGATGAAAGGTGTGAGCAGATTTGGAATAATGAGCAAACTTAGTCCAAGGTATGTCGGACCTTTTGAGATTATTGAAAGGATTGGAAAGTCTGCTTATAGATTGTTATTATCTAATCAGCTATCTGATGTGCATAATATTTTTTACGTATCCTCTTTGAGAAAGTGGATGTCTGATGCTGACAAGAAGTTGTCTGCTGATGAGGTTGAGATTTAGGAGAATCTGCGGTACAAAGAAGAACCTGAAAATATTTTAGCTTATGATGTACGAAAACTAAGAAGTAAACAGATTCCAATGGTTAAAGTTCAGTGGAAGCACAGAATAGCTCGGGAAGCAACTTAGGAGAAGGAGTCGGACATGAGACAGTCCTATCCGTATCTGTTTTGACGGAGTTTTGGTTTGGCAATGTCGGGACGACATTTTTCTGAAGTTGGGGAGATTGTAAAGGCTGTTTCTCCCAGGATCGTCCAGGACGATCAGGGATTCGTCCAGGACGATCTGTACATAATTGTGAAGAATCTACCTGTTTGTCTGTACGAACCTGGAAGAGTCGGGACGAACAGTCGGGACGAACCAAACCCGAGGGTTTCGTCTCGGGACGACAAAATTGGCATTTAATTTCGTCTAGACGATCTGTGTATAAGGGAGATTGTCTCGGGACGAACAGGACATCGTCCGGGACGATCCTGTGTATTAAATATCTGAATAGTGTCGTTTTGAAGAGAGATAAAGTCCAGGAGAGAGAAAACCGAAGGAAAAGAGGAAAAAGTGGATTTTTGAGCGACTCTGGTCCATTTTCATCCATTGCCGTAGTTGAAGAAGTTGACCGGCACGATGTAAGGCACATTCCGCCTTTCTCAATTTTCAAAAATGAGATTTTTGGCGCGTTTTCTTTTCCGAATTTTGTTTCCGTTAGCGAATTTCTGGTATTATTTTCTTCTGACAAAGGTTTTACCGCGTAACTTTTGGTATGTCTCTGAGATGATAATTGTGTACGTTTTGCGTATTTTTCGGAAGATTTTTTACCAGATATTTTGGATTCTGCGGTGTTTTAATTGAACTACAAATTATCAGGATGTTGAAAAATATTTTGTCAGTACAATGAAAGTCTTATAATGTTGTTGTGAATATTCTGTGATAATTTGATAAATTTCTGAATCTGTGAATTTTGTGTAAATTCCGTATACTGCCGTTATGCCGCTGGTTTTTCGTACGAATTCTGCTTTTGTCCTGAATTGTACATTGAATGAATTGATTAATTGTATGCTATCAGAAGGGAGTTATAAGGGGCCGAAATCCTATGTGATTCCGTTGTCTGGGTCCAGGAAGGGAGACATAAGGGGAAGTTTTGAAATCTGAAATTCTGTATATCTGTTCTGTTTTGGTGCTATAAGCACAAAAGGGAGCTATAAGGGGAAGTTCTGGTGCTATAAGCACAGAAGGGAGCCATAAGGGGAAGAGGGGAAGTTCTGATATATAGAAGGAAGTTCTGTTCTGAAATTATCTGTTCTATAAAGTTGTAATGTGATTATTTCTGCTATGACTTCTGTACGTTGTTGGTTATTATGTACGATCCTATCTGATCTGTGATTTGAAGCTTGATGATCTCTGATTTGAACTTAGATTTTGATATGACTTCAGTTTTTTGTATCTGATGTTTGATTTCTGATTGAGCTGTTATTTGTTCCGTCTGTTATACGGTTTCTAAACGATTGTTCGAATTCTGTATGTATAATTTTTTGATATATTTTCTGATGTGAGTTTCTGATTATTTTGATTGGTGATTGATGTCTTGCTGAGCTGTTAGCTCATCCTTATTTTCTATGTGGTTTTCAGGTTCTGGGAAAGGGAAGGAGGTCTTGGACTAGACGTTCTGAGTCTGATCTGTGGTTAGGTACTTGATACTTTTGATTTTTGTACAGTCATGGCTTTTCTGTTTTGTTCTGTTCTTTCTGTCCGTAAGCCATGTACTGTATCTGTATATGATTATTTTGAGGAAAGAAAAAGATAGATGAACCGCTCTGTATTTGGATGATTATAGTAGCTCTGTGTCTTTCTGTCTATGTAATATTTGGAAGAGAGTTCTGAAGAAAATTTCAAAACTAGATCCTGGATTTCAAGTTTAAGTTCCGTCGCGACCCGATGCCAGCGGGATCCGTCCCGGTCGGGTAGGGTCGTGACACCTCCGATGTCCCATATAACATCTTTTACAACTGAAATGTAACCACTCAAAACATGTACTCTCTTGACAAGTAGGGCATGCAAACTTACCTTTTGTACTATAACCTGATAAGTTAGCATAACCTGGAAAATCATTTATAGTCCATAATAATGCAGCTCGCATTTGAAAATTCTCCTTAGAACATGCATCGTAAGTCTGTAGACCAATTTCTCATAACTCTTTTAACTCAGCCACAAGCGGTTGTAAATAAACATCAATATCATTTCCAGGTTGAGTTGGCCCAGGAATAAGCAAAGAAAGCATCATGTATAGTGATTTCATACATAAGTTAGGTGGAAAATTATATGACATCAATACAACAGGCTAAGTATTGTGAGTTGAAGTCATTGTCCCAAATGGATTAAATCCATCTGATGCTAAACCCAATCGTACATTTCTAGGATCTGCAGCAAAATTTGTATCTTGGTAGTCTAAGTGCTTCCAAGATGGAGTGTCAGACGGATGCCTCATGCAACCATCTTTTATGCGATCTTCTTTATGCCATATCATATATGATGCAGTCTTAGATGACATGAACAATCTCTGCAATCTTGATGTTAATGGGAAGTGCCACATGACTTTTCCTTCAACTTTTTTATTTTTTTTACTTGATATATCTTTTGAAGTTCTATCTTCTACAACCCATCTTGACTCATTACAAATATCGCATTCATTCTTAAATTCATAAGGACCCCGATATAAAATGCAATCATTGCGACATGCATCATATTTTTTATAACTCAAGCCCAAATCCTGAATTATCTTCTTTGTCTCGTAATAAGACTTTGGTAGACGAATATCTTCAATTGCTTCCCTTAACAAGTCAAGCAACATATTAAATGATTTCTGAGTCCAATTATCGATGCATTTAAGTTGAAGTAGCCTAACAAGAAAATCAAGTTTTGAGAATTTTTTACATCCAGGAAATAATTCTTGTTGTGAGTCACTAATCAACTTATAAAATTTTGCAGCATCCGCATCTGGTTTATTTATTTCTTCATGTTCATCTGCAGTAATACTTTCAAACCCAAATGCATAATTTAATAGCCCTTCCATATCATCATTAACATCATCAACATTGAGGGAATATGATCCAATGTCATTTCTAAATGAAGTTTCTCCATGAGTTGTCCAATTGTAATATTCTGGTTTGAATCCTCTCCAAAGCAAATGAGCTTCAACATCATCTCTTATCCTACAAATGCCATTTCCACAATCTGTACATGGGCATAATATCATTCCACTTGAACTTCCATAACTGAATGCAAAATTTAGAAAGTTTTTAACTCCTTCTTTAAAAACCATATTACTCCTTGAACCATACATCCAACTTCTATTCATTTTCATATTAGAACCTTCATATAGCAAAGGAGAAATAAATATTAGAAACCATGAGTAAATTTTTTATTTGCATTATAAATAAACAAGTGATTAAGCAAGGAGTAAACAAATTCTTCAAAAAATAAATAAAATCTTATATGATAACATTGATAGTAATATTGTAGATGAGTAAATTCTATAATGGAAAATTTATTTATTCATCGAAATAATAGGCTTTGAGCCCCATCATACAATATAATGATAGATTTGAGCAATTGATAATGAATTTTGCATCAATTTTTTTGCTAACATAAGAGAAATAAAGTAATAATTCGGTTCGAAATTGATCGAAGATGTGCGAGGGTGGAGGTTTGTATACTTACCTTTGTGATATTGTCCTTTGAGCATCATTTTCACAAGTATTTGTCTTTTAA
>NW_021319806.1:799429-815083 GCF_001605985.2 Dendrobium catenatum
TTACCTCTGTGATATTGTCCTTTGAGCATCATTTTCATAAGTATTTGTCTTTCAAGATAATTTTTTACCTGTAACAGACATTGATGAGAGATTCTGTGTCCAAAGGAAGGCATGTTGTACCAGCCAACGACCCTAATATTGCTGTTGATAATCTGGGTTTGGTCTCTACTCAGGCAGATAAGGAGAAAAAAAGGTTGCCAAATTTTGTTAATGATGACGCCTGTGCTGTTCTTTTGGATGTGTCTCTCCAGCGATTGATTAAGAAAAGTAATGAATCTGGCTATGCATCAAATGATGTTCTAGAACTATGGAGTGATGATTTTGATGGAAGTGATTTCAGCCAATATCGTTCTAGATTGGTATGTGCTCTCAATCTTCTCAATGTTTTCATTGTGAATTACTTTTTTTGCCACTTTCTATTATCTCCTTCAAACTCATTGACCTACAATAGAGCTGTTGTCTCATTCTCTTGTGTGAAATTTAAAAAATTCTTCTAGGGGAGGTGCAATTGCATCTAATCTCTGCATCATGTTGTAGATATAATTAATATTTATTCCTTATCTATATTTTTTATTAATAAATTTCCACATTGGTTTTAATATTTTTAATGTTGACATCTTATATTTTGTCCATGAATGTTCATACATCCTTTAGGGTTTCTTAAATCTTTTTGAGTATTCGCCGTTTGGAATCCTTCTAAACAACCTGATCCAAGTTATGATGGTCATGGAGCATAAGCCAAATTTTGGAAGACTAATTATCTTCATGTATACTTACCTTTGTGATATTGTCCTTTGAGCATCATTTTCACAAGTATTTGTCTTTTAAGATAAATTTTTACATGTAACAGACATTGATGAGAGATTCTGTGTCCAAAGGAAGGCATGTTGTGCAAGCCAATAACGATAAATTTTTACATGTAACAGACATTGATGAGAGATTCTGTGTCCAAAGGAAGGCATGTTGTGCAAGCCAATAACGATAAATTTTTACATGTAACAGACATTGATGAAAGATTCACAAAAATTTCTAAATTCATTTCTAGTAAAAAAAAGATGACCATTATAAATAAATACTTCTCTCTTGTTATGCCATGTCTATTATATATGTTCTCTTGTTTCACTCATTTAATTTCTCAGTGTTTTACTTTTATACATTTATTTAAGAATGAGAATGAATTATAACTCAACTCAATGAGTACATAACATTTTCAAATTCTAGTAACATAACAAAATATCGATCCAACATGGATGCTTGCCTTAAAACATTAAATTTGTATTAACAATTGAGCAATGAATGTCAATAATGATTGATGCATTTGATTTAGAAGAAGTAATATTATTACCATCAATTAGGAACATGAATGCTCAATTGTGAAAGACTTGGATATCCGCTTTAAATATTACTCCATTAGTTTGACACCTATAATTATATAAATTCACATCAATTACTCATTTAAATTATACTTGTTTCTTTTATTTTAAAGTTTATCATTAATTAATAAATTTTTTATTTCAATAATGTAAAGAATTTTAAATTGCTGAAATTTCTTAATTATATTTTATTCTATGTTCTTGCATTTGTACGATACAATAGGTTTTAAAGTAGTTGATTCTTCTTGTTTGCCTTTCTTAAAGATGGGTACCTCTATTATTGAGTACGCTTATATCTGAAATTAGTGTCGTGTTCCTACTTGGTTACATTACACAGAATTTGAGCCCCAGCAGACAATATAATAACATATTTGAGCAATTGAGAATGATTTTTGCATCGATTGTGTTTGCTAACATTAGAGAAATAAAGTAATAAACATAGCTTTTAACAAATAAATGTTTTCACAATTTCTTAAAAGTAAAATAGTTCTAACTGTGTAGTTCTTTCTTTAAACATCGAGTCTCCATTACTCTCACATTAATAACTTAACCAAAAAAATATTTTCATATTCATGATTTGCATTAAATTGGTTCGAGGTTAAATTTATCTAACAAATTAAGAAGGGATGTAAGCTAGATTTTTCTTGCATTTTGTGTACGAAAAGAAATTGAAGACATTATAACTAACTATCAAGTTTTAGTAAAGTGCAAATTCTAAAAATTGGTCTTTTAAACAATTATGCGACCCGGGGTCCAAGGGGGTAGCGCCCCCTAGCGGGGTTCGACCTGCCCGGTCAGGTGGCGGGGTCAAGGGGCAGCGCCCCCGGAACAAATTTCAGTTGTAAGAGTATTTTTGGTTCATCGTTCTCTTTAGTGGAGTATTTTTGGTTCATTGTTCCCTTTAGTTCTTTGATTTCACTCATTTAATTTCTCAGTGTTTTACTTTTATAAGTGGGAATACATCAACGTTCAAGTATTCATTGCTCCGATACAAAAATAATGATAAGGGCATAAATATCAACACTGGAAAATGAAGATGACGAAAATAAAAAATAATCCTAGATCAACGAAAATCAAAGAACAAAAATCAATATTAATGGTGAAAATTGAAGAGAACGAAAATCAAAGAACCATAGATCAGTGAAATTCAAAGAATAAAAATTAATATTAACAGTGGAAAAGTAAGAGAACAAAAATCAAAGAACCCAAGATCAACAAAAATCAAAGAACAAAAATCAATATCAATAGTGGAAAACGAACAAGAAAATGAAAAGAACGAAAATCAAACCAACATCCGGATAAACTTCAAGATTAGCGGATTATTACCTCTTTCAGCAACGTATAAACAGTCGGCTTTTGGTCGATCGTTCAGAAATGGCGATAACATAAAGAACCCTAAAAATCAAAAGAGAAAAGAAGAAAATTTTATTGAAATGTTTAAACAATGGCTACTCAACATTCAAAAGATTAACTCCTGCGATTAAAAGACTTTTACCTGATGTCGGGGTGGCGATTGTCGAAGTAGCGACAGTGATCAACGAGATTTAGCAAAGGAAAATGAAGAGAGCACGCAGTAGCAATGGAAAATGAAGAAGGGGCATTCGGTTCGGCGAAGTAAGCAAATAGTTGATATGAGAAAGACGAAAGAAAGCGGGCACGATATTTTATCCCGCCATGTCTCGGGCCAAATCCAGCGCGAAAATAGAATGTGCCCTAATAACTATTTCTTAAGACACTTAAATAAAAATGTTTCAATATATATGTCTTTAAAAGCTAAATTTTTTGTAGTGCTTGTTGTGTAATAGATTAGTCCCCCTCAAACTTGAGGGAAAATTCTATAATATGGTGGAGAGACCTGCAATGTTTTATGGTGTTAAATGTTGGCCATAAAAAGAGAAGCATAACACTAAGTTATGTGTTGCAGAGATGAGTATGCTCATGTGGACGAGTGTCTTTACATGTAGAGATAGGATACGAAATGAACATATACGTGAAAAGGTTGGAGTAGCACCATTGGAAGATAAGATTAAAGAGATTCACCTTAGATGGTTTGGTCGCTTAAAATGGCACCTTCCAATGCCCCAATTAGGAAAGTAGAGGCATTAGATTTGAATTATATTAAGAAAGGTAGATGTAGACCTAAAAAGACTTGGCTAAAAAAAATTAAAAGGGATATTTCTTTATTAGATTTAAATAAGATTTAAGGCTACATAATTTCTAATAATTAATTTTACAACTACGTAGGGAAAGTTTGCTTTACATTTAAATAACTATCCAAGAAGAGAGATATTGCATGTATAATAGATTATTATCAGGTCGAAAAGGATTAACAGATCACTACAGGAAAAACGTCATTTTCCGGCAGACATTTTCGCCGGAAAATTGGCCAAAATCTGCCGGAAATTAGCATTTCCGGCGGATTTCCGGCGGAAATATTTCCGCCGGTTTGATGCGCGTCGAAAAAGGTTTTCCGGCGCTTAATAATTCGACGGAAACATTTCCGGCGGATTTCCGACGAATTTTTCGCAGGAAATATATTTCCGGCGGATAAAATATCCGCCGGTAGTTCAAGAAAAAATAAAAAAAAAAATTAAATCTCAAATTTTAAGCTCCCGATCTCCCGCTGCTCAAACTTTCCCTCATCCCAAGCAGCCGAGCCCAGCCAGCGCCCGAACCAGGTGGACAAGCCAGCCCCCGCCCATAAGGCCTGCCCGCGTGGTCTCTTGCCTACGGCGAGATTCGAACCCTGGCCCTTCCTCAACGCGCATAGTTCTTCAGTCGGCTCTACCAACTTGTCTTCATTTAAAAACTGTAAATTATTGATACTTTATTTTATTTAACTTATAGCTACTCATATATAATAATTATTTTAAAGTAATTTTTTTTAAAGATAAAAGAAATATAATTTAATTTAACAATAAATAATTAAATTAGTTAATTTAATTTAATAATAAATTTATAATTATTTAACTTAATTTAATAAAATAAATAATTATAAAATTGTATTATAATTTAAGTTTTAATTTAAATCATTTATTTTTTTTATTTAATTTATTTTATTATAATTTAAGTTATTAAATTCAATAATTTGAGTTATTTTTAAAAATATAAAATATTTAATTTAAATAATTTAATTTGCAAAAAGTTATTTAAAAAAAATATAATTTTTTAATTTCCGTCGGAAATCCGCCGGAAATTCCGCCGGAACTTGCTTCGAAAAAAATACGTCGGAAAAACAATCAAAAAATATGTCGGAAATTGGTTGAAAATTTTCCGTCGGAAATTCGCCGGAAAATCCGCCGGAATTTCTGACGAATTTAATTCCGCCGGAAATTCTGCCGGAAATGAGCTGTTTTTCTGTAGTGGATGAATTTATTAAGGGACTTAAGACTTTTATTCAAGCCGCATATTAATTACCTTCATTTAAGTCTGACGGAATATTTAGATGTCCATGTTGGTTTTGGTAGAATTTTGAAAACATGTTTTGAAAAATATTACTTCTCTTTGGGAATTTTAAAATTAAAGTTAAATTCTAATTATAAAATTGAATTGTCCCGTTAGAAAAGGTATATCACCTCGAAAGGTGAAAATAGAATTTCAAGACGGGATTCAGATTTAGAATTATGAATCTCATCTTGAGTATTGTGACCGGATGCTAAAGTGAACTTCGTATGGCACTGAAGGGCTAGGATGAGGTTCAACTAAATATCCAGCTACAACAATCAAGAAGTGTGATCATTAAGATCATATCCAAAGCTTTGCCAAGGAAAGATATATCTCCCCTAAGGGAGAAAATACTATTCAATGATAATTCTTTGAATATGATAATAACGATCATCTTTAATCTTTCCCAAAGGAATCCAATATAAATTTTGAAAAATTAATTTTTAAAATCAGATGCGTGTATGGTTCTAAATCTCCTACGAGCATAGGCCCTCATAGTTAATTGCATCGTAGGGAGACAGAGTCTCCTACAAAAACTCTCAATTAAAATAGTGATAAAATTTTGTTAGATTTTCTAGGAGTGATATCAAAAAGAGGTGAATTTTAGAAGCACAAAAGGGAATGGATCAAAATTGAGCGGTTATTATCAAAATCAAGGGGAGGAAATATGAGACACTTTGGGATTCCAGAATCATCCGGAAGTGTCCCAACTTAGTCTAAGTATTTGGGCTATACATTTTGGATTGAAATGATATTTAGTTAAAGTTAAGCATTTTATTAAAAATTTGGGATTATATTCCCGAAGGTTGGGGTCTTATAATCAAAGATCTATCTCAGATCCTAAATCTAATTTTAGACACTGGACCACAGTCGTCTGAACCTAACTAATGCAGTGCAGAACCTGAACTTACCTCGGCCTGGATTAGGAAGCCAACTAGCCACCTAATCGATTTAAAATACATGAGTCTGATCTTTTATGCAAGAGTGATAGGGACATTTTTTTTAAGATTTTGGAGAGCTGGGGCCGACAACTAGAGATTTTTCTAATTGGCCCCTTTGACTTGCAATTAAAATTTTTGACTCTTTTAAATGTGTTTCTAATGCAATACATGTTAGTTGACAACTTTAAATCAAATATGCTTAAAATTTAAAAAACATGCTTAGAAAATAATTTTTTAGAAGACTGGGCTTCCCTAGGTCCAGCACATTGTCCTCATAGGTCAGACTATCTAGACTTTACCCGCAGGCGGAGAAGGGTCTAAAGCAAGGAAAGAAGAAGTGCAGAAATATGCATGCAACCCTGGGGTCGATCCCCGACTAATTCCCTAGATTCGTTATCTTTATATGTTATTTAGACTCGCTAAATTTTGAAACTTTATAATAATGAGTATAAAACTTTCACATCCTCACGAGTCTCACATATTTAGGCGAAACCAAAAGCGGCACATAGACGCAAAAAAACTTGAAAAAGCAAATAGTTCCATATGCAATCATCTCAACACATCAAATATAAATGAATTAATTACTAAATGTCCATAGGCAAATTGCCTTGCTTATTACAAACCAGGGTCTTGTAGAAAGTAAAGTGGCCGCGGGCACCACTTATAATAACCCGAATTTCAAACTTAGTAGAGATGCAAGTGATTTTGTGTGGGATATTTCTTTGTCTTCAAATCTTCAATCTTGTTCTCCTTCGGGTTCCTTTCCTTCAGGCTCCTTGGATTCTTTGTAGTAAGCTACCCAAATGGATAAGAGAGCACTTCCTTTAAGGGGAAGGCCACTCTTACCTCTTTGGGGAGGGAAGAAGTGATTTAAATTTGGATCTCCAAATATAAAAGGGCTACTCTCCTAAGCGGTGTCATTTTCTCTTTGGAATCCAAGCTTTGGATCTATGTATCCCAACTCAAAACTCTACTTTCATAAAACTTAACATTCGCACAAATTATATTTGATATGAAATAAAGAAATCTAGACTCTTCTACAAGGTTATCCTAAGCAGTTAATAAATCAAAAAAACATTTATTCCCATGCAGTTATATATTAATGTGCATAAAAGTAAATAAATACACTAACCACGCTCTTTTTATTACTTGGGGGCTTAGCAGCTGAAGCACTTGTGCGAGCATATTTATAATTAATTTTTTTTATTTATCCCCCTTTTATTACCTGCATGAGCGTGAACACCTGCAAAAAACTATATGAACATTCAGATCGTTCCTATTGTAAGGGTAATCTAGTCGCCAAACACATCAATCATCCACAAAGTGTAGTAAAAAGTAAGCAGACACAGTAAGGTAAATTCATCCACAACATGCAGTAAAATCATGAAAAATCTGGCACACAGCGGAAAAGTAAACACCGGCCTAATCTAGATCTAAAGTTGGTTGCCCTAGTAAACCATCTAAAGTGTGTGTAACGGATCGTGTGGCTGGGATATATCCTAGGTTGGGTAGTTAATTATAGTTATCTAAAATTTTGGATTTTGTTAAGGCTTAAAGGGAGATTTAAGTTAGAGTTTAAATATTAATATATTAAGAATTTTATTTAAATATATTTTTAAGGGTTAAATAATTACTACCTTTATTTCACCTTCCTTGGGGCTAAGCTAATAGCCTCGTAGGCCTAGGTTACCCAGTAGTAATCGGAATTGATTAGGTTAATTTAAGTTCATTGGAATCAAAGGATAAATTACTATAATAATAAAAAAAAGAATTGGTTACTGATTTTAAAGGATTGGTTGAGAATTTTATTAATCAAGTTATGAAATTCTGGAGTTTGAAAGAATTAATGGGTTTTAGGAAATTATCTAGATACGTTAACTAAGAGGTCAAAAGTTGATTTTTTAGAATTAGAGGGAAATTTAAAGGTTTCAGATTTTTAATAAATACTAGGCCTTATTTTGAGTTGTTAGATAGGTGGTCCACTTAATTTAGAGTTTTCTATGACAAGTTATGATTTTTAGAAGTTTTGACCCGATTTTGACCTGAGGTTGACCAAAATGTTGATTTTTTGACTTTGACTAGATTTTGGAGGTTTGACATTTTTAGAAAATACTAGATGTTAATTAAAGTCATTAGCCACTTAGTTTGATTGATTTGGAATTTTTTACAATTAGTTATGAATTCTGAAAATTTTTGGCATTTATTGGATTTATTTAATTGTTTTAATTAAGGGTCATTTTTAGTGATTTGAACCCAAATAGGTCTTAAACAATTTTAGATCAACTCCAAAGATCATAAATAATCTAAGGAGAGAACAAAAAGAGTTTAAAGAATTTTTTTGGATTTTTAATAATTTTTAATTAATTAAAATTGATTAAACATTGATTTTAACTTAAAATTAAAATTAAAGTGGATTTTAATACCAAATTAAAGAAGTTAAAAATTTCACTAATTAAGGGTCCCTTTAAGGTTAGTTATAGGTATTTTATGCAATTTTTGGAATTAATAAGAATTTTTGTTGAATTAATTAGGCTTTAGGTCATTTCTAACGGGGGAAATTTTTGGTTCGTAATTGGTGGACCAAATGGGCACCAAATCCAATGATATTTGGACCATGATATCACCTGATCTTAAGGCATAAACACATCAGATTTGAGCCCAAATGGAATTCTCTAAGGTGACTAACCAAGCCACCTAAGGTGATCCCTAAGTCACCCTAAAAAAATTCTAGGGAGCTATCCTAGGGTTGGATTGGGGCAAGATCATTGACCCTAAACTCCTTATTCTACACATCATCATCACATTCAAAATCAGACCCTAAACCTCATTGGATAGAGAATGATTCCAATTTGGATTTAAGGGCCAAATCATGACCCTCAAACCAAAATTGGTAAGATGATGCCCTTAAACACTTCAAACATGGGAGATAAAATTTTGACATGTCAGGGGCATGCCCAAATTCAATCTCCCAAAATTCCAGGCTATGGTGAATTCAATTTACTCAATAAATATAATTAATAAAACACTAATACTAAAATTAAGTTTAATATAGATATCGATGCAATTAGAGCATGGAATCAAAAGGCTTTTGTAGATCTCCCTGAGATCTTTCTAATGAGCCTTAGAACACCTAATTTAGTCAAGTATGGAGGGAGATATCAATTTTTGAAGTTCCCCTTAATTTTCTGTGAAATTAAATCCCTTAATTACCCAGTCAGCCGGTGTTTTAAATGCGGCACATCATGATTTGCAAGGCAATCATTGGCGGCTGACTGGATAACGGTCGGATTAACCACGGCCGTCGGATGAACGATTGGATGGTCACGATTAAACGGCCTCTGGAACCACGGGATCTAATCCAAACTGTTGATTGAAATCAATGGTTAGGATTACGTCTTCCTAACAGTTGCTCACATGGTATAATCTATGGTAGGGGTCTAAATGAGTAAAGTCTAGCTCGAGGAAGGTGGTCTTCGAGCTCGATTCATGTGTCAATTAGTGAGCTCGACTTGTGACACTGAAATGAGCTCAACGAGCTACTCAATTTTGTGTCAGATCTGCGTCCACCATTTCGATCCTCATCCATCCAATTTTTTTCTACCCAGGTTCTCAATTTCCCACCTGTGTCCACCGTTCGATTCCCGCATGCATTTCAAAAAATTTTTAAGACTAAGTTCAAATCTCAAAGGCATTAAGCGGCGTGAAGTGAGGGCGGGTAGCGGGGCGGTGCAAGCGGGAAGCTGGGAAGTGAGGGCTGGCAGCCGAGCGTGTAGTTAGCTGCGGGAGGGTTGCCTGGCAGGCGGGTATAGCTGTTCGGCCAGGCAAGGCAAGCTTGCGACTTTTTCCTCAATTAATTTTTTTTTTTATTTTATTGTGGTCTTATTCCGCCGAATAGCTTCCTGAAAATATTTCGACTGCTTTTTTCTTCCAGAAACCTTTTCCGATGGCTATTTTTTGTAAGTAAATTCCAAATCCACCAAAAAAATTCACCAGTAATTCGTGATTTTCTGTAGTGCCGACTCAACTCACTTGCACCCCTACTCTACGCAAAAAGATCCTACTATAATCTAAATCATTTTAGAGTTTGATCAAAATATTATAAGGGTCCATGAAGGAAACATAAAATTCATCACAACATTTAAGAAAGAAGAAAAATTTTCATATAGTACCAAGCAGGCGGTGACAGATGAAAGGTAGACTTTCCAATTAATGTGAATTCAGTAGGAATCTATTTTAGATCTGAAAAAGATTTCAGCTTGTTTTGACTCACTCTCTTTGTGTAAATTAGATATTTATTATGAACATTTTCATCTAGAGATTTCTCCAATCCTTACCATTGCCTTTTTTTTTTAGCAATGTACTCAATTACACTTATTAGTTGGCTTGAGTCCATGGTCATTTTGTAATTGAACTTTATTTTTGATACAATTTGATGCATAAAAAATGACATTTATTATAATTTCCATATACCTTAATAAATTAATCCTTGTTAGAAGTGTTTCAAATTAACATCGGCAGTGGCAAAATTGTGTGCCTTTCTTTGGGTATGATAAGCCATAAATCACAAGTACATGGCTCAACCCATAATCTTGAGAAATAATCTTCTCAAATCTTTGGGCTGCAATGATTTTTGTTTTATATTTTATAGCCAAAATTAACATTTGTCAATGAAATTAAACATAAGCTAAGTAAATAAAACAAATAACAATACTTAATAAAAATATTTAAAGAATTGTAAACTTTAAAGATTAATATAATAAAACTAAAAATTATTGCTACTTTATTTATTCCAACTTCTTTTTTACCTCTAAATAATTTTGTTTTAAAGTTCTTATTTCACCTTTATCGACATAGTAGAAATTTAACTAAATAAATAATTATCATTTATATTCATAATTTCTTAACATTCAGTAGTGTTATTAGGATAAATCAACACATAATGCTAAAAATCTACAACTTAAAAAATTAATAGTAGCAACACTTAGAATACAACATTCAAGTTGAACAAAGTATATGATAATACATCAAACAAAATAGTTTTCATCCAACCAAACCAAAGCATAAAACATTTATTTCTTAAATAAAAAAATTGGAACATGAAGTAGTCTGAGGATTCCATTCTTCAAATGGAAACTGGTTCAACCAAAAGCTTTGAGATGTGATCTTTTATCAAAGATGAATTGGTATACTTGTCTTGAATGACATATACGGTTTCCATAAAACGGGCAAAGTTGATGACTCTCATGAGAATATCCTTGGAAAAAGTTCCACTTAGATTAAGGTACTCATGATTTAAACTTTTCCATGCAAGTTCCACCATTTTCAATAGCTCCTCACAAGCATTATCCAATGTAGCACAATGCTCTTTCATGTAACATTGTACTGTAGAAGCAACATGGTTTCTCTTCTGTTCGAACTATAAAATAAAAACTATATGTTAGAGGACATTATTATATTATTTTGTTTTCATTTTAATTTGTTTTATATGTTTATGACATTTGAGAAATTTCTAATATGCATTTTTTTTTAATATTTGGAGGTAATTGCTTAATTAGGGAAAATGGATTATGCTATTTAAATTAAATTATTTGAAATATTTTTTTTTTTTTTGTTAGACTTTGTATGTGTATGTGTGTGTGTGTGTTTGTATGCATGTGTGTATGCATATAATACATGCCATATGTCAGGATATAATTATCATAGATGCCATCCTTGAAGAGACATATGATGGTATTGATGAATGCATAATACAAGAAGACATTTCCAAATGTAATGACATTATGATTTAGCCAAGGAATGTGCCATAATGTTTTTCAAAGATAGAAATTCTAAACTATATTTCATCTATATATATATATATATAATGATTGAGTGTATGTCACCTCGTGGGATACAACATCATCTCTCATGCGACATATCAGCGATGCTTGATGGGTAAACTTTGGGAATGTTGACACCCAATCAAACACTTCCTTTGTTGCCACATCACCCATTCCTACAAAAGTTGCACATGCTAACAAATTGTAGCAGGTAGTCACTGTCGTCACTTCCAGGTGTTCTTTAAGTGCAGGAATGTATCCTTCTTCTCTCCATTTTACTTCCTCGTTCCAAGCTTTTATTACCACTTTTAACTAAAGCATGTAAGCTTGAGAAATTAATTATGAATATACAACATATTCTTTTTTTCACATCAAAATAAATTAACTTTTTCATAAAACATAAATCATACTATTTCTTTGAGGTATTTTACGCGATAAGATTTTCCATGGCTGCTTAACTCGTTGTTGAAATCCTGTAAAGTTTTAGTAAAATTATGAAAATGAACTTTCAAATATTCTTTCAGTTGTTGAGCTGCTTCCTCATCCCAGCTGCAATAAAAAAAAAATTATATGGATTATTTTATTTATGATTCTCATTTATTTACTAATTGTTTTTAAACTAAAATATTTCAAATATTGAGTTTTAAAATTATACACAAACCTCATGATCACATCAGTAAAGGATTGGAGCTCATCTGAAGTTCCATAAGCATCATATATATCATCTGTGATTGAACATAGTGCAATCACCTTTGTCGCTATTTTTCTTGCCATTGAGTATTGTGGTTCAAAGTATGCTGTGAGAATCCAGAAATAACATTCCACTATTCTATCTCTCGAGAAACTGAATTTTGCATCATGAACAATCTCTTCCCACCATCTGTAGAACAAATTAACATATAGTCATTTTCAAACAAATTATGTTAGGATCATAATTAATATTAAAAACAAACTAAAAAATTAAGACAACTATATCGTTTGTTAGTGGAAATTAAAAAATTATTTTATGAAGAAAACTAATTGAAAGTAGTTTGTGCTTCTATTCAATGTAGAAGACTTTGTTCAAAGAAGGATTTAAAGATATATTGACATGTGCATATGCTAAACTCTTAGATAGTAAAAATTGTTGGGGGAGAGAGAAAATTTTCATTATATTCTTACAAAGAAAATTTTAAAAAAAATCTCAAAGAATTCTTTCGCCTTATGGAATGAAATCAGTATATTCTTACAAGTTGTTCCAAAGGTAATTGAGCAAGTTCTTATGCTTATGATAACATAGAGAGTATGTATTTGTAAAACCACAGTTATCTTTCGTTATTTTAATATAAAAGAAAGCTTATTCTGACCTTAGAAATATTAAGAAAAAAAAAAAAAGAAGAAATATTCACCAATGATTAAACATACATAGAGAGGCTCTTGGCTTCTTCATGATGGAGTAACTGAAGAAGATTAAAATCCAGCTTTGCAAGCTCTAGGACAATATCATTTTTGTTCTCCTTGTCTTGCTCATAAACTCTCATATAATATCTTGCTCCTAACCTTGGGATTCTCCTATGCAAAGGTAACTCCAATGCATGTGATATTAGTGTCTTTAAGGCTGAGTCAAGCTGGTCATCCTTTGATAGACTTTGAAGATGGGGCTTTGTAAAGTTTAGGGCTTCATCTAATATATCATCCTCATGAGTAGATAAAAAACAAGCTTCATATAAGCTAAGTAGGCCTCGGACGTTATTAGCCAAGATGCTCTTAAACCTCCCTTCATCGTCTTTATATTTAGTAAACACATCTGTTTAATAAATAGTCGGGAAAACATAAGAAAGATTCATTAGGGAAAATCAATCAAAAGAAAAAAAAAAATTGTTGATTAATGTCCTCATTATTTTGTATGGAAAATCACTCTTTCTTATATGCTAATGGAGAAAATATATTGAAAATAAAGTTTAGTTATGATAGTATTCAGAAAAGGGATTATTATGTGTGGTGTCGGGACAGTCCAGAGGCAAATTCGGACGCACCACATCACCCGGATGCACTTGGCCCCGGGTGACGTGGCGCGTCCGAATTCGCCCCTGAACAATTCTAGACGCTGCACGTAATAGTTTTCCCATTCAAAAGCAAATCTAAAAATTTTAGAGCTCTTTCTGACCAAAAAAATTTGTTAGAATATTTTGTACCCTTTACTTTTATGAAAAATATTCCAAAAAAAAAAAAAACAAAATGAGACAGATCAGGCCTACCAGATGTAACGTTATAGCCATGCTGTCTCAACAGTCTAAATTTTAGAGCAACAGCTAGCAGATCATTTCCTTCGATTTTTCCATTATGATGATGAATTTTTCTCAGCCTTTTATCAATTTCCTCTTCAAAGTGATAGCCTACGCCAAGGCGTTGAAGAGAATCTATCAGCTCAAGGCTTTGCAGTTCATCCTCGTAAGTGTTATCAAGCAAATTCTTAACTTCTCTCACCAATTCTTCCACCCTCTCTCTCATCCATTCCTCCGTTTTCTGTATTCAAGAACACATCATTTTCTCCAACGTATTATGGGAAAATCTCTATTATCATGTTTTGTTCTTCTTTTTGTTAGAAAGAAGCTTTAATGTTAAATTTTTCAAATGGCCCAGTAAATACCTGAGTAGTGGAAGAGATTGGAGCTTGGTTTTTAATGAAGTAATCGCCCCACACAGATGGAGTATATCCTGCATAATGCCTGGCAATTCCATCCTCCATTCTCTCTCTCTCTCTCTCTCTCTCTCTCTCTCTCTCTCTCTCTGAAGAGCTCATACACAGATGAGGGAAATTTATAATTCGGAAGCAATTGAGAAACACATCTATAAAGTTTAAAAAATCTTGTCTCGTCATCATAGTTGAACGATTAGTATGGCGAAGATGATGATAATTTGTAATAGCTCACCAAATATTTGAAACTACAAATAAATTTTCTTATAATAAATTTTCAGTTGTTTGAACCTTTCATATGATATGATGTTGACCCCTATGCATCAAAACATGCGTAAAGAGATTGAAAATGACGATTTAAGTAACACACGCGTCAGCGCGACATGTTGCTTGAAGGGCCAAATGACCTCCGGTCGTCAAACGGATAGCGTCATTGTGACAGGGAACCCCTCACAGTCAAATTGGACGAGATCAATCAAAAGGGGTTACCGACACATGAAATTGGCATGTGACGTTGTCCAAACGACGTACTATTGCAAAACGGACTTCATTGTTGCTTTCGAAGCACCGTAAATACCCAAAATTGACTATCAATTTATCCAATTAAAATTGCGCATCAAAATTGATGTGCATTCCAAGGTAACGACATGCAAATTGAGAGATCATGCAAATTAAGGCAAAATTGATTATTTGAGTTTTACTGTCTAATGATAATAATAATAATAGTATCTATTAATAATAATAGATACTATTATTATTATTATTATTATTATTTAATTAAATTTAAAAAAAAATCAAATAACAGTTGAATTACCTCGTATCCGCCTGCTTCATCCATCTCGCCCTAGCCGCCTCCTGGCGATTTTAGGGTTTCTCGAGTTTTCCTTCCTTCAGGCCGTTTCTCCTTTTTGTTCCTGGTGGATCTTTTTTGGAGGTGCTCTGGTAATTGTGTGGCCGATTTTCCCCCTTCTGGGGTCTTAATCTGGCGGCTATGGCTTCCTCGAACCCGTGGGGGAAGGTAGCTAGCCCGAGTCTTGGTAAAAGTAAAGGTTTCTTCAACTTGGAAGGTGATGCTTCTTCTAAAACTCCGTCTAGGTCTTTTAAAGATGTTTTATCAGGGGATTTTTGCCAAGGTGAGAATGCTCCGAAATTTACTCAGTCTGTCATTAATGGTGCTCCTGCTGTTCTCATGTCTGATGAGGATATTTTAAAATTGTCTTCTCCTTTTAAATTTACTTTAGTAGGAAAGTTTAACATTCGTAGACCTAATCTGGACACCATTCAGAGTTTTTTTGCGAATCTGAAGATTTCTGGCTTTTATTCTATCAGTCTTTTGGATTCTCGTCATGTGGCCATACAACTGTCGAATGACATGGATTATAGTCGTATTTTTGCTAGAA
>NW_021319806.1:822688-843984 GCF_001605985.2 Dendrobium catenatum
TATATATATATATATATATTCACCATATTGATATAATTAAAAATCTTTATTTTGAAAAATATATATATCAGATATTCAAATTAATCATAGTCTCTATTCCAATAAAATTATATTATATTAAGTATTTTAAGCTCGTGGACTCATATATTAGCATTCAAAAGAATATTATTCTATTCTCATTTATACTTTCTAACCAAGCATTTTAAGATCTACCTCCACCTTTCTAAACATAATTCAGATTTAATGCATCTACACTCCTAACCGGGTCATCGGAAAGTAACATTTTATGCGACTAAAATATCAAGGCAGCTCTCTTTAATCTTATCTATCACTGGAGCTATTACAATATTTTCAAGTTTCTACTCGTTTTATAATTTGTCTCTAAGTTTAAAACTGCTCATCCACATGAGCATCCTCATCTCTGTAACACTTAACTTAATTTTATACAATCATCAATAATAAATACAACAACAACAACAAGCCTTTATTCCACTGTGGGGTCAGATGCCTGAATCGTTTTTCTCCATTGTGTCCTGTTAAGGATCAAATTCTCATCTAAATCTAAAAAAGAAAGGTCAGCTCTAATATTTTCTAACTAAGTCTTTTTAGGTCTACTTCTACCTTTCTTAACATAAGTCAAATCAATAATAAATATGAAAAAAAAAAAAATTACTTCGTGAGCATAAGATAAACTTGAAATCACTTGATCTGAGATGTTGAGCATAGAATATGATTCCAATTTTGGTCTTTGTGTAGATACGTGAAGTTTATTTAGGGGGGAAGATGTATAGAAGGAAAAATTATTAGGTGCGAGTGTGCACCATCCGCATAAGCACTTGGTACCTAGCGTTACCCAGCGGTACCCAACGGTATCGAGTGCGGATACCTAGCGTCCAACAATGCTTGTGCGTACGGTTCTCCCTGTCCGCACTCCGCACCTAATAATCTCTCGTATATAAGAGGAAGGTTGGTGTTGTTGTTATGGAAGCTTTTAATGGCTTTCCATATTGGGATCATATTATTAAATTTTCTATATTTTGAATTTCTATCTTTGTTGGTATGAAGGGAGAAGTATTATATAAATTATTGTAACCCTTTTTTAAAGAGAAAAAATAAGAGATCATCCTCTCCCTGTAGATGTAGGTGATTCTTCGTCGAACCATATAAATCACATCGTGCTGATTGTGTGATTTTCTATTTCTCTTCTTTGTATTGCACAACTTGTGATATAATGCAAAGGAAGAAAAACTGGCATGATGTAGCAATGGTTCATGGGAGTGGGAAAAGCATGATAGTGAATGATCTCTTTTTAGGTCTCACTACCAAAAAATTGGGATTTCGCAGCACATTTTTATACCTTTCCCAGCAGTCATAGCCGCCACAAAAAATTTTGCAGCGGTTCTAGAACCGCCGCATAACCGCTGTTTTTGTCATGCGCTGCAACGCCATTTCGCAACGGTTCAAAGACCGGCGGTTCAAAAACTGGCATGAATCTGGGTCTACTGGAGTAGAAGGTATGTTTGATTCAGTCTCCCTACTACTTTCACCTCTACTTGATCCACCTCTGCAAACTACCTTCTTTGCTTGTCTAAAACGACTACCTCGTGTCATTTCCTGCAATAAAAAAAAAAATTATGAATGTCTTTGAATATTTTGGTGACTAACTTGAAAGTTGAAACAAATATAAAAGTTTAAAACAGCATCCATTATGTACAAGAAAACATGTTCGTCTTCCATTTTAGTTTATGGAAGATAATAGAAAAATTACAGAGCAAGGAGAAGGGAGTAAGACTGTCACCTTTTTAGAAGAAACGTATACAAATTGAAAGTCTCCAAGTAGTCGTTCTTCCAACCTTCCCTCAGATCTCTGGTGTCTATGTACCACTGCCTATTAAGCAATACAAGTAACATGTCAAACATCAGAACAATTGTATTGTTTGGAAGCACTATATACAGGTATTAAAGGAAGTCACCTTTTCTTCATTTGTGTCATGCCGTATCTTTTCTTCCATAGTTAGATAACTGATTTAGGAAGAAATATAATACATGATTATATAATTTAATTGTTTCTTTATTTGATATTTAGTGTATTTATGAATATTTTTTCATTCTTCATAGCAATCTTAGTATAATATAACCTACTCTTAACTTATATTCATAACACACACATGAATAATAATATACCAATCACATAAGAATAGCTTTACTGCAACTACTCAAATGATGGCTTTGAATACAGACTCCACTTATATAATCAGATTTGAAGTGATGAACAAAAACATGAACGTAAACAAATGCTCATAAATAAAAAAAAAAAAATCTAAGTACCTTACAATATAAAACATAGAAAGGTTCAAGACGATAGCATTAACCGACTATCAGTATAGTTACAAAAGAATACATTTGCACTCTTAGACTATTTATTACATTCCCAAGAAAAAAGATTTAACAGTCGGTGCTGTATCAAAATCATATATACAGATTTAAGACGGAAACTACTTAAAAGGTAACATTATAGTAAGTATAGTTGATTTTGACTAGGTTCAAAAGCATGGTAAAGAAGAGCACAATTTTGTCTATTTTTGTTATAGTGATAAAATTATGATTTAAATAAGATAAAATAAAGAAATTTATCATAAATTACATATATATTTAGGCTCTTTTTGTGGCTGGGTTCAAGTAATTGATATGTTAGTATAGCTAGAACATATGACTGAACCAATACAATTCTTCCTATAAAGAGTGCTGCCTCTACTGGCAATTTTGACAATGGTCTCTATGAAATCTGCAGATGTTCAACTTCATGATGGGTGTCATTTTGATGAACTAGTTGGTAGGAATAGAGGGGTTGATGATGGCGGTGACAACACAACCCATGTGAGTATTAATATTGTATAACTTAGAGGATTTCTAGTCTCGAGCATTTTGGCTGAGTACGTTAAATTTATGTAGCATGCGTACTATTTTTTGCACAACGACCCAACCTACGGAGGACTTTGACTAATTGAACACATTATATGAGAATGTGCTTGTGGTACCCTTCGATCACCTTCCACTAGGGTTCGGATTTCTAATGTGCCATAAGATTGAGGAAATCCTCACTTTTTATGGAGTTGTCATGGCACGAGTGTTACTGAGCATGGTGGTGTCCATCATCTCATCTGTCTTTCACCTTCATGAGAAAAACTTACCATGATCACTCAATTTATTTTATCATGTATTGACGATGTAGTCTTTTAATTATAGCTGCATGTAGTTCTCAATGGATCAAATGAAGGCAGTTGGATCTGTAAATAAGATCCACAACAAGAAAGCAAAGTTTATCCTTATTTGTAGCAAAATCACATGGATCGTGCTTACCTTCTCTACCTCCTTTCCAAAGAGAAAGGCTAGGTTTTGGATGCTAAAATAAGACGGGATGGTGTTGTCACAAGCTTGTGGACAGCCAATAATCACTCTACACCACCTTAGCTGTGAAACATTTAACAAAAACTTTTACTGCGAGTGCCTTAGATTATTTCAGCAATTGAATTATATTAGTTTCAAAGTATGGTATAAGTTTCTTTACTGAGGTCATTAGTGCCCATGCAAGCTTCTCCATATTATGTACTTTTCTGGAAGATCAAAGGCTTAGGATTGATAGACTGATTATTTGATAATAAGTGTAATATTAACTATTATCAATCAAGTGCTCCAAATGAAAATAAAAAAAAAAAAAACATCTATGCTTCAAATCATTTCCTTAGACATCACAATAAAAGCACATGATATTTCTTCAACCTAATGTACAAGCATTCAAAAAAAATTTAAAAACCCTAGGTTAGGGGACAAACCGATCACGAGCAGCGGGATCTAACGGGAGTAGCTGGACACGAACGGACGACCGAACTTTGGTCTTCGATGCTGAAGAACGGATGGCCGGACTTCGACCTATGACGGCGACGACCGATCGAAACGTCGAAGAAGAGGGAGCCACGGAGGAGAAGGGGGCGGGATCGAAAGGGAGAAATGAAAAGTCGGATCGAATGCCGCCCAACCAGCTAGGTCAAGAAGTTAAAACCGCGATTTTTTGCATAAGTTATAACCGCCGCAATTTGCAGCGGTTATAAACGCTGCTAAAACCCCCTTTTGCCGGCGGTTTTAAAACCGCTCTAAACAAGTGCTGCAAAAGACCCCGTTTTTTGGTAGTGTCTGTTTCTATCTTTCTTAACATAAGTCAAATCAATAATAAAAAAAATAAAATAAATAAATAAAAAAATAAAAAAAAGGCTGTATTGTTATACGTTCGAGCTCTACAATCCTACTCATGAGATTTCCTATTATATTCAACTCTCTATTTAAAATTTAATTGGCCATTTTAAAAAGGGTAATTTTATAATTCTAAACTAAATATTATAAAAACTAAATTAAAATTTCAATGACTTTATTAGGAGAGTAGATGTATTTAATACAACCTATATTAAAAATATATATAATGATATACCTAAAATAGTTTATTAGAAAGAATTAACAAGGATTATTTTTATTATATTTAAATGAACATTTAATTTTTAATGAAACACAACGGAAAAAAAATATTATGTAACCAACACCATCTAATGAGATAAAAACTTATTATTATTATTATTATTCAAACTATTTGATACAAAATAAAAGAAAAAACTTAGTTCTTTCTAGATTTTGTTTCGGTAAATATAGATTGATATTATTTTGAGAGATATAATGTGTTGAACATATATTACATAAATAAATTTTTTAAAAAATAAATTTTTTTAAAAAATAAATTTAATACATGAATAATTGAATAAAATTTATATTACAGATCTCTTAAAATAAATATAATGAATTTGATATAAGAATATTTTAGTTCATTTTCTTTCCTTTATTAGACAGCACGCACTCTCTACTTCCATGTTTTTCTATTTACAAATCAGAATTGAAGTAACATTATCCATTCCCTAACATGATTATTTAATTAAAAATAATTATGATGAGAATATTAGTCTAAAAAATCTATGGAACTACGAATCTTATATGTAAATTTATTTAGTTATCCTTTTGTGAAAAAATGATATATATTTAATTATATTTAGTTAAATGCTTATGGGTGATTTCATTTATTTAAGTGTGTTAAGATTGTGTTGTGTAATTGTAGGTAATCATAAGCGATACGTAGTAGTGCAACAATGTCTGGACGGGGAGCATCCTTTGTTCTTATGTATGGTGGGCACTTATCTTTAGATGATAAACATTCACCAACATATGTTGAGGGGAGTAACCGGTCGTTGCAAGTGTCTGCTAAAACGAACTTAGAGCAACTGAAGATTAGGATTATGAAATCCTTTAAATATGATACGTCGAAGTACTCAGTAAACATGGTTTGTCATCTACCCTTAGGGAATGAGTTCATAGCTTCGGTTGTGGAGGAAGATGAGGTATGCTATATGGTGTTATCGCATGCAATTGGGCAGATACTTCTACTTTATGTAGAGGTCAAAGAAATTATTGCACAAAATTTAGTTGTTGAGCAACTAACATCTCACATACATGAGACATACTTTCGACGGGGTGACAGAATGCGGTCTGACCAATCCAAGTTTAGTGCCATAATATGCTGAGTAAGTTTTTCATTTATTTTTTTTAATTCATATAAAATAAAATATTATTAGATGAGAAATTTTCCCCTGTTAACAAAATATCGTTTATGTTATGAAGTGAATGGCACAGAAGTTTTTACCATGACATTCCAAGAACTTTCGAGAGACAATTGATAAATATCGATGATTTTTACGGAGCAATGAGCAGTGGATCAAGCGATCTAGGTCCTGATGATGATGATGAAAAAACACAATATCATCTAGATGAAGTGAATGTTGATATGAATCCTGAAATCCATAGCTTAATCCAACGTTATTGTTACACAAATGTTGGCAGTACATAAGGAATAACTATAAGCAACGAGTTTGTGAAGCCATGTTCAACAACTCGTGAATGGGATGAGGACGTAGCAAATGATAGGGATTATGTTGGTAGCCAAGTTAAGGAAGAATTTTCAATTCCAATAGAGCTGATGGAGGGTATGTGTTTTACTAAGAAAGAGGATCTTCAGTTCTCATTATAGGGTTGGTCAATAATATATAATGTGGAGTATGTCATTATAGCTTCGAACATACATAAATTTATTATGGTTTTTGCTCAGAGTGGCAGGTCAGGCATGCCATATATATGGCATTTGTATGTAGGGGTGAGAAAACCTCTAAGAGGCATATGGAAAATATCTTCCATGAAGAACTAGCATACCTGCGCAACTCCGATTCTAGCAACAGGACATAGACAATATAATTTTCAATTTATAAGCTACTTCATATCACCTAGTATTAGAAGGCATATGGATCTCAAGCCGCGAAAGATTATAGGTTAAATTGAAGAAAAGTTCAACATAAAAGTTTCATATATTAAAGCTTGGGATGCCAGAAGGAAAGCTATTAAAATAGTGTTTGATTGCTTGGAGGAGTCTTACCGAATCATAATTTTGTTCATGGACGCTATTGTGTTTTCAATGCCTGAAACCGTTTATAAGATACAAACGTCTAAGAATCATAGATTTGAGAGATTATTTTTCTTGTTTGGGTCTTCGATAAATGGTTGGAGCTACTATCGCTCTGTTCTTTGTCTTGACAACACATTCTTGTTTGATAAATATAGATGCACTTTACCACACTTATTAATAGTGCATGATGGAGGCTATAGTTTTTGTGAGTTTGGATAGTGTCAGTCAAATGAGATACAAGAGGATGGATCATGACTTACTTATAGCTCTGATTGAGAGGTGGTCGCCACAGACGAATACTTTTCACCTCCCTGTTGGTGAAATGAATATTACGTTGCATGATGTCTTAATGATATTGGAGACACAAATTGATAGACATACTTTTATTGGACACCTAGTTGTTGGTTCAGGCATACGATGGTTGAGTTGGTCAGATTGTTGTGATGATTTACTTAGCTAGCATCTTGACCCTGATGTTTTGTATCATGACCCATTCAATCCACAATTTACAGCAAAGTTTAGGATTGGCTAGGCGGATGCGCAGACATGTGCTTCACTGAGATGGTTGAGGTGGACTTTTTGGAGGGACTCTTATATTGATTTTTCTAAGATGGATTTTTTGGAGGCATATGCGAGCTTACATCTTATTTCTGATTGGATGTCACCTACTCTCAGATACTTCAGGCTCTGAAATTCATTTACAATATTTTTCATTGATGGAGGATATAGTGATATTCATGACATACTCACTTGGAGGTGTAGTTATAGCTCATTTGTATAGGGAGTTGTCTAAAGCAACTAGACCAAAATGAGCAAAAATAGCATGGTGCATCCACTTATTGCAGATATGGGCTTGGGAGCATCTATATTTTGGAAGACCTCAGCTTCATGTCTCATTTCCTGTTCAGCTCGACAGTTTAAGTGTTGGAATAAGGTAATTTGTTATATTTATGTTATGTAATTTTAGTGTTATTGCTAAAATATTAATACATGTCAAATAGGTGGAATGAGGAACAACTTCGATAGGTATTATAAGGAATGTTATGACATGCAGGGATGAGCTTGATGGCTTACTAGAGAGTCGGGTATGTTAAGTACAATTATATTGGTACATTTTATTCATATTAGTTTAATATTATGAAGATTAAATTGTTATATACATAATGATATAGGTAATATGGGAAACATACACTGTAGAGATTCGTGCACAGGTTCCAGAGATATACACTTCAGGTCAGGACACTTGGCTCTCAAGGGTTCCTTTGATCAGGTTGAGTGGCATCTCCCTAATCGAGTACTACGACAATTTGGATATTGCCCATCCACCGATATCATGCCAATGGATCCTAATTTTGTCAGAGTTGATGGACATGGTAAGGTAGATATAGATTGGGCATTATATCACCAGGAAAGTATTGCACTGTATGAGAGCAAGAGAGCATACATTGTTACATGAGATATTCCTGGGTTGGACTATTATTATAAAATGAAGCAGTACTTAGCATGATTTCATTCTTGGGCTATACTATACATGTTAAAGGCCCTAATGGATCCTCCGAGTACATATTATCCAAGATCACAAGCTAAGCGTCACGTGGTAAGTTTAAGTTATGTAAGAAGAATTAAATTCAATTATATGATAAACTTGCACTGAATTACTTATCCTTGCAGCAAGATTTCTTTGTGAGCATGGAGAGAAGATTGCAACCATACTTCGGAGGTACTAAGACGACACCTTTGTAGGTGGACATGAATATTGTTGGAGATATGTGCCAATGATTATGACAGTAGATATACATTAAAGATACTCATTATTTTGACGAGACAGACACTCAGTATACAGTGTTTAGTCCACCCGTTCTGATAACAGATTCATATGACGATGGGTTATCCTCTTATCCTGATCTTGGTCCCTTTCAGAGCCACTTCACATCAGAGTTTGACATCGCTTCCAAACCTCAGTTCTTACCTTCTTCCTTAAAAGATCCTCCAGTTACTCAGCAAGATGTTAGTGATCAGGAGCAGTGCCATCTACATACTAGGCCACTACGAGCACCTCAGCATTTTACTCTAGGCACTGATGCAATTCCACACCGACATAAAAGGATGCATTATTTTTTTTTGTATCATGTATCTTTTAGTTGTTTTAGTTAGATTTTGATGTTTATGTATCTTATTATGCTACTATGAAACTACTATTTTGTATCATGAATTTCAATATGCTCTTGCATTTAGTCATAGATGAAATTGATTTGATGGCATACTTAAAGTATTAATAACTTATATTTAATGAATTGTATTAATGTAAATTAAATTAGATATTTTTTAAGATTTTGTGATGTTTGATATATATATCAAATGCATCTTTCCTTCAAAAAATAGATCATATGTACTTAATCATAATCCTTCTCAGTAACAAACTGATACATATCCAAAAACCTTAAAATTTCTAGAAATAACAAACAAGTAGCTATATTTTCATATTAATAAATCATAATAGAAACATATAAGTAGAAAATCATAAAACATACAAATATCGTCGATAACAGGCTCAAATCACACATATACCTACTCTGAAATTAGATTACTGGTATAACATATGAAAGCTTTAAGGATAATAAAGTCCTTCAACGCTTTTATAGTACGATGCGAGTGTGAGCTTGAAGTTGGGTTTGTATTGAACAGCAACCAAAATTTTGTGTGAACCAAAGTTGGACACATTGTCAATCCGCAGCATTAAGAAAATTCTTCCTCTGTCTATCAGGCATAAAACTCATATCGTTGTATGTCTTGATCAGGATGCATTAGCCTTGGAATCCATATTTCGATAAAGGATGTAGTTAGCAATATCAGTTGTTGGGTTGGCCATGATCTCCTTGAACGATTTATTATCACGACATCAAATTTTAGCAGATCTAGCCTTCAGACTGTTAATCGGTATTATATGTGTTGCACAACGCGAAATATTTCTTTGCACATATTTCTAGCCTTCCTCATTCAACCCATGTAAGATTGATACCTCATAAGATCTAGGTGTGTCTCCCATAGTTTGCAGTCCATCTTATCTGAACAGGAATGTACACATCACCGATAGATTTGATTCGTTCTAGCCTTCTCCTCTAACGCATCATCAGTTGAAAATGCTAAACATCTATGAACTCGATTGCTACCCTCCATAATCAATTGCTTTGAAGAAACTTTTTTAGTGACATGCTTTCTGCTTCAATATATTTTAATATGAGGAGAAGGCTACTAGTTTTGTTGATCATAACAAGAAAAAGAAAGTTAATTTATAGAACTCCATATGAATAGAGATGTAATAATTAGTTGGTCAAAAAAAAATAAAAAATTATATGACAACAAATACTGAGTTGCATTATAAAGTGTTTTGACAACACATATCAATATAAAATGATTTGACCATACAACTTTGCAGGATTTGACTTGACAATACAACTCATAAAAAACTACATCAACTAATACTCATACAACAAATTTTTATTTTTATTTTACTCACGAGGGTAAGTTGCATGTTAACAACTTATTGGCAAAACATTTTTTGTTACTCGTACACATAACGACTAGTTGAGTCAGCATGGGGTTAATAACAGGCAAGTTACGTCAAAAAGTCACATGTTAAACGAGCGACTTTAGCAAGTTATTAAAAAAAATCATTAATTAATCACTTATTTATAATTTAAACGATACTTAGTTTAAAAAATTGCCCAATTTTTTTTTTTATTTAAAAAAATAAGTGATTGAGTCTACTAAATAAAATAGATTTTTATTTATTGATTTCATTTATTAGTTTATTATTATTTGAGAAATGAAGCTTAACTCGGCCAAGCACAAGCAAGTGTAGAACGAACCTATTAAGAAATAAACTTTAAAAATAATAAACATACATTTATATATGTTGATTTATCATAAATATTTTAATTTCTATTCAATATTAAAACTCTACTAAAACAAATATCTTGAATAACAAAGAAGCCTTTAGAAATTATAAATATATTAATTTATATATAAATCTAAGATAAATTTATCAATTAAAAATACAAATTAAGCCCTTAAAACATATTAAGATATTCTAATATTTTTTTGCTAAAAATCTTCAGCATTCATAAGCTTAATTTAATTTTTTAACATTTACCATTAAAAGCTCACACATTTCCCAAAAAACCAGTTTTTATAGTGATGAATTTGATGTATCCCATATTCAAACCCAAATCTTACAATACCTTAAAATATAATATTCATATGGGTCAGTTTTTGGGAAATTATTCTATGCAGTCTCCGGACCATCTGAAGACAAACAAGAATATACCACACCACTTGATACATAACACCGGCACACAGCAAAAAAATGATGTGACGCATCCTGATTCACCTTTGGACGGAGTCCGATGACTGCACTGAATAATTTCTCCATTTTTTGCCACCCCCACCCCTACCCCTAGCCATCCTAGAAATCAAAGCAAAAGGTCCGTTTGAAATAACTTTCTCCCTGCTTTTCAAACTGCGACAAAATTCTATTTGGCTGGTACTTTTTCGCTACATTCTCTTCTTTCTAAAAATTTGTGATGAAAAGTTGTATTTTACAATCGAAATTGCTAATATGTAATAGCTTTAACAAGGCGGCCGTTCGATTGTTTAAACCGAACATATTTATAATATCCATAGCAGCTTTTCATAAAAAATTACAACCATATCAAACACAGATCAAACAAATAAAACGCTAAGAAGGTTCTTAACTCGCATCAATTCTTTTAGAACAAAATGATCAAGTAGTGTTACCCAACATAAAGTAATTAAAAGTAAAAGTAATGGAAGCTCATTCATCTTCCTGACTACGAAGCCTAGCGAGCTTGTTAGTGACAACAATGTCAAGCTGTGCTGCGCGCTCCACAATTTCCTTGCGCTTCTTCGTTGAAATATTGTGAGCAATCTCAGCACAGTAAGTCCTTTAAAAATCAAAGATGTTTAGTCGAAACGATTCTGATTTTTAAGGGCCATTATTGTAAGTTTGAAGAATCTTTTTTTTTTTTTTTTTTTTGGTTCTGAAGTATGGAGGATGAAGGAGGAATGTACCTGTTGTGCATCATGAGCAGTTCCAGTTCAGAGATGTTGTGGACAAGAAACTTGCGGAATTTGTTGGGGAGATAATGGCGGGTTTTCTTGTCAGATCCATAGCCAATGTTAGGCATCAAAGTGCATCCTTTGAATTTCCTCCTCACACGTGAGTCAATACCTTTAGGCCTCCTCCAGTTGGGCTGTCAAAAGTAATTCAAGCATTAAGATAGAATGTGGTTTTCAGTAAAATTTGACAAATTCAAGCATTAAGGCTTTGTTTGGGACGGCTTTCTTCATACTTCTTAAAGTGGTTTTTTAGTAAAAAATTAAAATATTTGTACTAGAAAGCCGCTTTTAAAAGCAGGAAGAAAGCCGTCCCAAACGAAGCCCAAGTCTTTGGATTCGTTTGAGATAACTTTTAATCACTATTTTCTATAATAGTTTTTTTGAAAGCAACGAAAAAATAATAATCAAAAGCTTTCTCAAATGAAGCCTGGCAAATTTTATTTAAAGTATCATTGATGCGCACAACGCATAACACAACTTGAATTTGCATTTTAATGTATGAAGGTGTAAGTAGGATCCAGGCATCTAAAAACCAAAAAAAAAAAAAGAATTAAATTGATTATTTTAATCTAAACAAGTCCAATTAAAATACTTAAGGTTGTAATATGTATATCCTAAGAAGAATGTAATCTTTGTTGTTATTTATTCATATACATCACCAACCAACCTATCTTCATCAGTAGACTGTAGCCCTTAATATCTTAACCTCTCATTTCGAAGCCATCCTCTTAGTCAAAATTTAAACTTCACAACTTGAACGTGTTGTTGCTAAGTAATGAATATTGATTATCACTCGAGAGCCAGGGGAATTCTCCAAAGAATCCATATAGGAAAGAGTCACCTAACTACTCTACCTCTTACATATAGAATTAAAAGTTGCAGTGGAAAAGTTGAATGAAATCCACCTTCCTTACAAGACAGTACTACTTCTAAATAACCATTAAGGCTTATAGAATACTAGTTGGATAAAAATATACAAGAATTGGATGAGCCTCTTAATATTTGTATCTAACGGAAGGCAAAACAACAAAGACTTCTAAGTAGAGTTAGAAAAATTCCAGCTAACTGAAAGCACCCTATAATGATAATTTCAACCAACTTATTTTCCCATAAGATAATTCTCAACAAATCAGGTCGACCAATGGCAAAGAAAGTTTGATGCAAACCACAATTTCACTAGTAGATTACAATGAAGGTATCATATAAAGTTGCAAAAGAAGGTTTCACCCAAACCATAATGCTATAAGGATAATTCTTTACAAGTTCTATTGGGTTATATTTGAAGAGTGTTTACCCTTAAGCATAATCATGTACAGATATAATCTAAAATAAACATCATTACTTAATTGCAAGAGGGTTGGACCTGCGGAGGATCTACTCAAGCAACAAACCCAACAGATACATCAAAGTATGCGATAACACAACTCTTAACACGCCAAGAGAACACCTCATAAGAAATTCACAATTTTAAGGCCCATGTTTTGACTTATAAGTGTCTTAAGAGACAACAGAGAGGGTGGAAACAGTGCCCCCAATCCTCGCCAATAAATAGCCTAATAGGAGAGATCCATGCCCAATCTATTATAAGAACTCTACATTCTAGTTCCCTCTTTCATAGGGCAGTAGGTAAAAAACACCATAATAAAGGCACTTAAATTGTGCTTTAGGAAACACTAAAGTCCAAAAAATAAGATTTCTGAAATGTGTAGGAGTTCCAACGATGCTGAAAACTTCTCAAAAATTCATAACAACGCATCCAACCGATGCATTTAATAAGATTTGCTCCTTACAGGATTGTACTGCCAATCCTAAAAAATGCAAATAACCTTTTTTTGTTTAAAAAATGGTTGAGTTTTAATTTGAAATTTTAAGAGATCATCAGTCAAGCCACCTATTAAATTTCACACCAAAAAACTGTTTGAAAAACAAAATATAAATAAGAAAAATCTGAGTTTTGAAACCTAAACATCAAGCAAAGATAATTTAAAAGGTCACAAACTCCTCACAGATTTAGTGGAAACCCAAAAAACACACAAACATGGGCACATAGATGTATGGCAACGACAAGAGGCATGACAAGTTTTTAAAATTGTGAGGCAAGACGTGCTAAATACAACACAATATATATAAACTCCTAAAACATAAATAACTATTAATTACATTGAAAATATTAAAAAATAGATATAAAATCTTTAATAACTTTAAAAAAATAAAATAAAAACAAACAACTAGTAATAGTATACATGATATTGTTCTTTTAATTTTCAAAGAAAAGAAATCAATTAAATTTCCTTAAAAATATATGCTAAATATTAACCAAATAGTAAGTTTGTTCACGACGCACATGTTATTAAACCAGATAGTAACTTGAAATTTTGTGCACAACAAACATGCCATAATTTTTTCTTCTAATATTTTTAATTATGATATATTTCATCCATGTTCGACATGCTTTCATGTCTAAACGTGGTTGATACTAGTGCATGACAGAGAATAACTTACTACAAAGGCTTAATCAAGAAAGAGTGGTTGATCAAATACAATTGCTTATAAGACAAATTTTTTAGGACTTCTAATTAAAGATCCATTCAATTCAGCTCAATTTTTTACTATTGCTTCCAATATACGATGCAAAGATATGGACATGACGACACAGACGCAATACGACACAGACATGTCAATTAATAAAAATGTAGAACACGGACACAGGTTGTGCACGGTATTATAATTTTTAAATCTTAAAAATAGTGTATGGAATTTGAGTAAACAGAATACTAAGAATAATTGAGAAATAATAACTCATTTAACCAGAATTTGTGCTTAAAATGATTAGTATTAGGATGTTAAAAGTTGGGTGCCGATATCATGTTTCAAGCATCGAGAGAGCAAACGATAATGCTAGAAGAGTCAGGCATCGAGCATCGATGTTGAGATGACACGAGAGCATGATTGTGGGGATAGAAATTGCTAGCATCAAACTTTAATTTTCAGATGGTTTTGAAACATTGATATTGTGACGCATCAGAAATCCTAGTTGTAATCTATAGATAAAAATGAAATGGTATGTTCGGGAAATGAGGTATTGAGTGCGGGCAATTGATTTGAGACAGTTAAGATAAAATAATCATAAACAATTTAAGACACGTGTGTCTAATTTATTTTTTAATTGGACACATCTTTGACATGTCCGATACATATCAAATGTGTGTCGGAAGCGTGTCGTGTCAGACACTGCATACCTTATTGAGGAGAAGTGTCGATGCATCATTGCATCCAATTAATGGCATAAACTTAAAGAACAATATCTAGTCTTGATGGATCACCAATTAATGGATTGATCCATCAATGGCCACATACAATTTTCAATGGATGATCTAGGCTCCAACACCAATCGCTATGACCAAAAACCAATCAAAGCAACTGTTTCTATGCCATAATAGATCAAATACACCTAAAAAATTTTAAGAAATACAAAAGATACATCAATTATGTACCCAATTAAATTCAAACAAAATGATGTAAAAAATAGCAATAAAAAATATAAAAGTTGAAACTTAAATATCAAGTCAAGAAAGGTACCCAATTAAATTCAAACAAAGGGATCACTCACTACTGGTGGATGTATTCATAGATCATAAAAGTACCTTACTATCAAAATCATGGCTTAGAAAAGTAATCAAGGCATGCACCTCGATTTGAGGTGCATGATGAGCACCTCGAGGATTAAGCCTCACTAGTTCTAGTGATCCTTATGCCTTTTTCATACGAGGCATTTTAAGGCGCCGCCTTAAACACTTCGATTTAATTTATGTTTTTTATATTACCCAATACTTAACCTACCGTCCCAACCCACACATATGTGAGGAGCATTTTTTTTTTTCTATTTGGATCAAGTAGGTCTCATAATAGAGGGGCAAAGACGGAAAATCGGTAATATTATAAAATTCTAATGAGAAACAAAAAATATTATAATCAAAATTGAGACAAGATGTCAGATTTCAATATTAAAACAAGTCCCATAATTCTCACAAGAGGAGCAATTTTTTCTTGGCAAAATTAACCAAAATGAAATCTATTAAAATTGTAGAGTTTTGTTTCTTTCAAATGAGACAACATTCATTAAATTTTGAAAAGAATTAAGAAATTTGTGCCCAAATAACAAGAAAGTATCAATTTATGGGATGTAATTAACCTTTTTTAATTAAAAAAGAATAATCCCCTTGATAAATGATCAAACAACGTCCAATTTTACCTTGGCTAAGCTCATTCAACTCATCTCAATGATCAAAATGCAATGGTACTATACATTTTGTGAAACGATATCCTGATAAAAAATTCTTATATGAATAAAATTTGCATGCACATAAAGTTTTCACATACAAATCCACAAAAGACTTATATTGATTTGACATTTTTTTACGTGAACAACAATCATCTGCTTAACTAAAGAGCAGAGCACAACGCAACATAATAAAACATAGAATAACAAAAAACAACACAATATAGCTAGACACAACACAATACAACAATATCAAAGCAAGCCTAGAATCAAATTCATAGTCTTTTGACACGAATAAATAGGAATTAAGCATCAAGAAGTTCTTAATTGATGAAAAAGGGAATCTCTCTGCTCTGATATTTTTTAAAGATCATCATGATCAATTAAAAGAGTGGCCATGACTCCATTAACGCTTCATCTCTTGTCTTAAAAAAATAAGAAAATAAACAATAAACTTAGAGAATTACATCTCATACTTTTTGGAACGACATGGATGTGAACCTAAACCCACAATCTTCTCAAAACAGTAGCAGGACAATCATTAGCAATAAAAAGAAAATAATGTTATCAAGCATGCGTGCAAAAGATAAGTAAGCAAAGGCGGAAGGTAAGAAAAATCTCTAAAGCTCGTCCTTTTTCCCATTTGGAATCCTGGCAGCCTCAACCATGAAGAGCATAACCAACAATGTACTTATGAAGATGGAACGCCATTTACGATTGGACCTACCAAACCCTACCTCTCATAAATTTAAATTTAATCCCATTGAGCATTGTACTCACCTTCACGCATATCTTTCGATCGCTCTGAGGCCTCTTGAACTTCTTAACCCGCTTCTTCACGATTTTTTTGCTAAGCAGCGGTACAGCCATTTCTATGCAAAAACGGAAAAATAAGTAACTACATCCAGAAAACCAAAAAAAAAAACTCTGATGCAAAGATTCAAAACGGTGTCATCTGAATTCTAAATACTTGGATTAAAACAAATAAGATGAAGAAGAAGAAGAATTACCTTCAGAAAACGACAAGATCCGAGTAAAAATTCAAGAGCTGCAAGAAGGGAGTAAGAAAACTGTCAGAATTTGGGATCGAGATCGCTGAAAAATTGAAATTAAAACGAGAGAGCAGAAGCTTACAGCGTCCAACTCTCGAGAACCCTAGTAGGATTTGCAGGATCGAGATCGCTGAAAAAAGGAAATTAACTGGTTTTGGCAAATGCTTTCTTCATGGGCGGGCCCGTATATAATATCTAAATATTATATTCCCAAAAAAAATATCTAAATATTATAATAATCTCATCAATCAATATAATTTAAGTATTTAAGTTTTTTTTTTTTTCAAATTGTAATATAACTACCATACTTAGCTCTCACCTTTTTTTCAATTTTATTATATCAGTTTTGCTATTTTAAAAAATCATACTATTTTGTAGCTCAGTCGATGTTAGTGCAAAAGAATTTCATAGAGACAGATCGTCATTTATATTTCACTCGAGATAGATTTCTTACTGCTTCTTAAAGCTTGTAAAGATACATACATCTTTGATGTATTTGAGAATTTTCAAATCCCGTGCGTGTTTCAAAGTTCCCTCCTTTCTCAAGGATCCAATAAAAACTGAAGTACTGTTCATTTATTGCCACTGAATAATAAATGTTAATTATTCATTCTGCTCTCTCTCTCCCTCACTTTCTGACTGAAAACTTGAGCTCGATAGTGTCAAAACTCGACTCGACTCGACTCGTTTACACCACTAATCTAAACCTAATCATAAACAAATTTCTAAAAAAACATAGCAAAAAAATTCAAAATAAAGGTGCAAAATCAAACAAAAATGTATTGTAAATTTACTTTAAAACAAAAAAATTGCATTAAAATAATCTGATAAAAAAATAGTTCAAATGGATCTCAAAGCCTTTAAATCTACTTTCAGCATATCCCCCCTCACAAATTTATTTTAAAAAAAAAAAAACTCTCAACCATTGAATATAGAAAGTCATTATATTGTATTTCTTGTAAAATAAAAAGAAAACAACAAAGACAAGTAGCAATAGTACAAAAATAAGGGGAGGAGTTTGGAGGCTGCAAGTCCAGAAGACTTAAAACAAAATCAGGCTTTGGCGGCTGCGCCGAGAATGGGGAAATGGGAGGGATCTTCCAGAGGAGGAGCAGTAGCAGCCGGCTGACGTGGATAGTCGCTTACATTCCCGCCTCCTCGCCCGCGACCTCTTCCACCGCGCCCACGAGACGAAGTAGGTGCCCTATACCTCTCACCATCAGCAGGCTTCAGAAATTCATTGATACTCTGCGCCTGCAAACAAGGAGTTAGTGTCCCATTACGTGGGGTCGGCTACATGAATTCTTTTTCTCCGTTGTGTGCTTTTAAAAGTCAAATTCTCGTTTAAATCTAATAAAGAAAGATCATTTCTAATATTTTCTAACCAAGTCTTTTTAGGACTACCTCTACCTTTCTTAACATAAGTCAAATCTAATACCTCTACTTTTCTAACCGGGTTATCGGAAGGCTGCCGTTTCATGTGACTAAACCATCTAAGGCGACTCTCTCTAATCTTATCTTCCGCTGGAGCTACTCCAACCTTTTCACATATATACTCATTTCGTATCCTATCTTTAAGGGTAAAGCCACTTTGAGAGAAAAAATTTCCATTATATGAAATGCAGGAGATGCTCAATACCTTGCGAGATTTCTCGTCCCTTTCAGTGATTTCCTTCTTCTTTCCCTTGTCATAGTCTAACTTCTACAAGTACCAATTAAAATAAAAGAATGATAAGTATTCAGAATAAAAAAAAATGGCAACAAAGACAGTAAGGACTATTCATCAATGAAATACCATTTTTGAAACTTCATCCTCTTTCTTTTTTTCAATGATTTGCATTCCCTCGAAATCTTTGTCAATAACTACTTTCCTGGTCTCCACCTTAAGAGATTCCAACGCCTTTCTCTTTTGTTGCAACAGTTTTTCATACTCAGCAAGAGTCATTTCCTGTTTCATGAAATTTTCAAATTAGTTAGTAAAACCATCATCATTAGCCTAATCCCAAGAACGAAGTTTTCAATTATTTCATTTTTAATGTCTCCTTTGTTCAATTCAAAGGACAACAAGCAAGGCAAAGTAACTAGTTCAACTCCTTACATCATTGATGATAAATATTTTAAAAAAGTTAAACTGGTGGAAAAAACCGACATACATTGTCCTCTTCAGGGACCTTAGGAGTATCTTCAGAAGCAATTTGTTCAGGGATTGGCTTCTCAGATTGCCCTTCATTAGGCTCTTGAGTAGCACTAGCCTCATCCCTGCAACATTAAATTTTTTAGAAAACCAATTTAAAGAAAAAAATTATAAAAAATAAGCATAAAAATAACATACATCCAAATATAAGGTGTTAACAGTACCATATCTGAATTTCAAAACAATGGAAAACTCGCAATGAGAGACATCAGCTAGAGATTTCGACATGTGTATCATCAGAGAAATCGTAGATCGACGGCTACGATTTGGAGCATTTACTTTTGATGTATTCATGTATTGTTTATTATTTTTGCAATTTAGTTTTTCCTATTTTACCCCTATGGGTAGTGAATTCTTGTTGTAGCCCCGAGGGCATTTGAGTCTTTCTTTTTCTTTTATTATTTAGATCTATATATAGAGGTCTTTTACATTGTATGAGGTTAATGATGAATCAATAGAAAAATCTCAGCTTTTCTTTGCTCTTGTTGCTTGTGTGATTCGGAGAGAAGAGAGAACCCTAGGAGAGGGCCAACGTAATACCCGACAGCCGCCAAAAAGTTTTGGGCTCTCGGTTCTACCTTTCTTCTATTATCTTCCTAACTTTTTCGTCTTTATTCCCCATACCGCCGTCCTCTTAATTTCCCCTCCCACCACCTTTTTCCCCTCTCTTCTTCCCTAACCGAACCCCTCCCTGCTCCATAGCCACCGGCCTCCCTTGGCTCCCCTAACAACCGACCGACCCTCCAAACCCCATAGCCGCCATTGGCTCCTCTAGCCACCGGTCGCCCCCTCCAAATTGCCTACATGAATTTTGAATTTCAAAATTCAAACCTTCCTTAATTACATTCCTGAAATAGCTCATATCAATTTGGAAAGTGTCTTTATTTGAAACCAATTCTCCACTTGAATTTCAAATAATTTCCTCTTTGATAATCCTTAATTAGGTAGCCTCCCAATTACATTAAATCTGAAATTAAATTCAGATTTAATTCCAATCTCCAATTAATGCATATGGCCGACATACATTGAACCTAGCACTTATTTCTCCCCATATGGTCGGCCCCACTCTCTCCAATTTAATCCCTAATCCCAATCTCTCCAATTTAATCCCTCATTAATCCCCATATGGTCGCCCCTTAACCCTAATTGGGAAATAAATCCTTCCCTCTCTTAGGAGATTTCCAAAACTATTCCCCTTCTATTTCCTAACCTAAGTCCAAAGAGCTCCAACCCACAACCATAGCCCCTTTGATTTCAATTTGGAGTTTGACAAATCCGTGGAAGAATACATGAACAGAATTATCTACCAACTATCCGCCGCCACCGATCAACGCCTCACACCCATTCGTTGGAACATCAGTCACCGTCCACCGACTTCTTCTACTCCGACTACTTCTCCGGCGAGCTATATCGTAACCGTCACTTATCTCTTAGTGGCATCACTAGGGTTGTTGATATTCTACCTCTGCTAAGACGCTGCTTTCATGAGCGAGAGTGAGGGAACTCAAGGTGAAAACATCTATTTATAAGCCATGGATTTTTGTTATTCATTATCATTAGTTTTACTTATTTATTTTGTTGTTATTTGCAAGTATCCTTTTAATCTCGTTTGTAACAGCATGCTATTCCATAACTTCTAATTGAAAATTCAGGAATCTAACTTGGTGAAACATAAGGTTTACAATTGGTAGAAGCTTTTCAAATCATTGTTAATTTCCAAAGCAATTCTTATTTTCATACATGTTTCACATCATCACCTCTACCATAAAATTTAAGAAAAGTTGGTGATCACATATCCTTTTCAAATGTATCATTCAATAACATAATATGATAATTTAAATTGATATGTGGCACAATTATCATAAAACTCGATGGAATTAAACTATGCACAAATAAAATAGAAGTGACATAATATAACAAATGATAATGTTGTATCCCATTTGATATTAATAGTTACCATATATTTTTACAATATAAAATCTCTCTTTTGATATATAATATTTTTTAGAATTCTTTAATTAAATTGCTTTTTTTTTTAATTTATAGCAAATTATATTATCATTATATTATTATTTTAAAGAT
>NW_021319806.1:847951-851966 GCF_001605985.2 Dendrobium catenatum
TTGGGCTCGTTGGATTTGTCTCATCGAGCTACTCGATTCGAATATAAGCATGTCACGTTTGTAAACTATTTGGTCATCCAATTTATAGTTTGAACCTTCCAAATGCGCTTTGGGTCTTCAATTCAGACCCATTTGGGCTCGGATTGAGCCAAATTTGATGTTGTTGGGCTCGTCTTTTCGAGACGTCAGTTCGACTATAAGCTTGCTTAAACCGGAGTTCATATGATTCCGAATTTAATTTTGAAAATTTTCAATTCAATTTTGTCTCGAGATTTGTGCTTAATCAAGATATTTTTTTTATGATATATCAATATGATATATCAATATGCTATTGAGATTTATGCTAATGTCAAAATTAAAAAAATGATTTACTTCTCACGTTCAGGATATTTTGCAACGTTTTACGATATTTCTTATTAACGAAGGCATTCGTCGATTTCTTATAAAAATTGTATTAAAATATGATTTTGCGTAATCCCTCGAACGCGCCACGCCGATTCCCAATTCCCAATTCCCAATTCCAGACGCGGCCTTCGCCGGCGGCAGACCGCCCGGCCATTCGCTCTCTCTCTCTAAAAATTCGACCAAATTAACCTATAAAAGAAAATCCCCAAATACGACTGCACACTCCCATTCCATTCTCAATCAATCCATGGCTAACTCGTTGACATCATCCTCCCGCACCTCCATCCCCTTTCTCTCTCTTGTCTTCCTCATCGGCCTCGTTTTCTCCGCCTCTTTCTCCTCCATAGCATCGGCCTACCAGCTCGGCGGCGTTCGTGGATGGGGGAGAAAAGTTGGAGGATGGAAGGATATACCTGACGCTGCTTCGAACCTAGAGGTACGAGATATTGGGCGCTACTCCGTCGATGAGTACAATCGCCGGCTCCGAGGCCCCGGTGAAGCCCCCATCACCTTCTCCGGCGTTCTGAGCGGCCGTCGCCAGGTGGTCTCTGGCATCAAGTACCATCTCCGCGTGGCTGCCGTGGGCTCTCACAGCAGCGACCACCTCACGTTCGATGCAGTTGTTATCACCCGCCCTTCGATCCCTGAACGCAGCCGCGACCTCCTTTCTTTCACCCGCTCCGATGATTAGTCTGTTCCCTGCTCTCTGTAGTAGTACGTATATGAAGCTTTTTTATGTTTCTTTCGCAGTGAATACCTTTCCCTTTTTATGCTTTGTGATTATAAGAAAATTTCTGTTGTCTCTGATTGCTTGTAACTTCTGATTTGAGCTTGACTAGTCTGCCATTTTCTCTTCTTTTTTTCCCTGTATTTTGCTTTTGGTTTTTGTAAATAAGCAAAAAGATGGAATAATATTGATTTCCATGGAAACATTGAATTCATCGATGCCTATTGGGATTTGGAATTGTAAATAAACATGTAAAATAGCATAGCAACAGAAAAAAAAAAAAAAAACAAGCTCTTTTCTCAAGCATGTAAGCCTATTATTTGCAAAGTGTGATTTTTCTTATGTAGAACTCCAGAATGAAACTGCAATTTGTATAAATCATTTACAAAGATTCGTAAATTTCATTTGTCATGCTTATAGAACTGATTATTATGTCTATTGCTCAAATCTTATCAAGATAAGATTTCATAATATACTTTTAGAAACAATTATCAAAACTTTCAATTTCAACTTGGGGCCAAATAACTCGAATTGGATTCCATATCACCCTTATACACCCCGATATCTTATAGGCCAACTCAAGCTATGACAAGCCAAGTGAAAAGTGTCCAACTTATAAGGGAGCCTACAGGCACCTCCAAGAAAGTAAGTGTTTTTTCTAGATGAGTTGATGACTTCATTCAAACAAGTTGGTGATTTCCCCAGATGCGTCAAAGGCTTCATCAAGACAAGTTGGCGGCTTCTTCATAGTTCATATGAGTCGATGACGTCACCTAGCTAGTCAACGATTTCATCTGACTAAGCATTGGATCATCATGGCATCAGCTCATCCAACTTCAAGTCCGATCCGTGTGATTGCCCAAGTGTTTCATTTCATACATATTGTATCATCTTGACTACACATTTTAGTCCTCACACCTCATGTACATGTGTATTTTTTATTGCTTTTCTTATAGCGCCCAAGAACCCTACAAATATGAGGTTAGAGGACCTTTTTTTTAGGGTCATTCAATATATACAATTATCTTATACATTTTATGCTGGCAATAGATACCATTTGGAAGAGTGTCCGCTATCCACGTCCTTCAGAGTAGTATGTTAGCCATCTTCTTCTTCAATGGGTGTCCCTTTACCTTCTAAAAACTTATATGCATTGCAAGAAGCTCAAGTTGTGCCACACTAAATTAATCACATGTTGATCCAACAAAACATCTAAGCAGAAGATTATGCATTCTTGGGATTTATCCATCACATCATTCTTGTACTTGACAAGGCTAGAAAATTTGGCGAACACAAATATTTGAGAAGTTCCAACCTAATATAACTACAACTTTTTCAGCGAATCTTCTGAATCGACAATTCGCAATTGTGTCAAGTAAAACAATTTGATGATCTCTCTCTTGGCTAGCTCTAATTCAGCTAGAAAAAATCTAAGGTGCTTACTTGATTATGCAAATCGACAATTTTATGGTCGATGCAAGATTGAATTGTTGTCATTTTTCTATTCTCTTTGGCTTTATAAGCACTCATGTCTTCACCCACTATCCTCTTGAAATCTTCAAAGTAACTCATCGACATCCTTATGATAGAAGTATACTATCTCAATGCTCGATTCTACTTTTTAAGTTGCTCTAGTTTGCTCCCAGCTCCTTAGCTCATCATTCTTCTCAAGGAGTACTCTATGCAAATTGGTTAAGTATAAATGCTTTTTATAGACCTCTTTATAAACTCTTTTTTAATTTGTTAGAAGGGGCTTTTTGATAGTCAAGGGTATTGTTTCTTCCTTGAAAGAGCTTGGAGGGATAGCATTGAGAAAGTGAAAGAGAGGGTGAGTTTGTGTGGGAGGGAGAATAACTTTAAGGGATTTAAGACTTTGAGAGGGATTTTCACACGGTTACTATGGCTGACCTACATCTGAGGTCCTTTGGTTGTGTTGGTGAGTCTCTTGAGAGGAGCTCTGTGAAGGAAAGACTTTGTTGCCCAATGCTCGCTAGCCGAGGAGGCTAGTGGTACAGTGACTTTGCCTGACCGAGGAGGTGAAGGGAAGACAGTGACTTCATCATACCGAGGAGGTGAAAGGAGGACATGACGACTCTGTCGGACTAAGGAGGTGAAGGGAGGACGCGATGACTCCACCAGAGTGAGGACGTGAAAAGAGGATACGGCGACTCTGTCGGATCGAGGGGGTGAAAGGAGGACACGACAACTCTGTCAAACTAAGTAGGTGAAAGGAGGATACGGCGACTTCGCCGGACCGAGGAGATGAATGGAGGATATGGCTACTCCGTCGGATGAAGGAGGTGAAAGGAAGACACGATGAATCTGTTGGAACGAGGAGGTGAAAGGAGGACACGACGCCTCTACTGGACTGAGGAGGTGAAAGGATGGATTCTTCAAGTGTGAAGAGTCTGTAAATGTGCATTCTCCACCTGTGGAAAGAGAGAAGGGCTTTTCCGCTAATTGTGGGCCGAAGGAGAATCACTGTGTTAGTGCAATTCTCGAAGAGAGGGCTTTTGGGTAGTAAACATAGGTCAAGTTGATCATGCCACTATAAAAATGCATCTCTTTTTTTTTCGCATTTACTTTCAACACTTTTATTTCTTGCATTTTGATTTGATTTTGATTGCACTTGTGAAAGAAGATTATTGTGATTGATTGTGATTCATATTTATTTTTAAAAGAAACAAAAACTAAGAAAAAGAAAAAAAATTGTTATTGATTTTCTACGAAATCTAAAAACACAAAAAATTCGTACTTGCTTTGAAGTTGTATTCTTTTGTTTATTCAAATGATTCTACATAAAATTAGATTTTGGTCTTTATTCAAACAACAACAACAACATCAAGTCTTTATTCAAAAAAAAAAAAAAATTAAGAACTTTTT
>NW_021319806.1:852066-858755 GCF_001605985.2 Dendrobium catenatum
CCACGTGGCCAGTGGAACGGCGGTGCTAACGCCCGCGGTCAACCCAGACCGCTGAGGGCTCCGATCGCGACCGTCGATCGCGAGATCGACGGCTGCGATCGACCCTGGCTGATCTGCGGCCTGATCCGAAACCCTAAGGGGTTTTTTGACGATTTCTTTCGATTGGGTGGATGAAATTGCACGAAATTTTAAGCATGCAATCTATACATGAACAGAAATAATGGGGCTATCCTTCTAGATCTAAAACGTCTTATGTAAGACGCCTTTTTAACCTTAATGGCGCTAACTAGGTTTAGGATTTTACCACAAAATTACTCTATGGAAATCGAGAGTATATGCTTGTGCATTTGACTGTCCACGCTCCCTATTTGAGAAGAGACGTCTCGAACGTCTGATCCGTCCCGAACTTAAGCTAATTCTCGTGCCGAGATTCCGCGGCGTCGAGGGGTGGTCTTGTCCGAAAGGTTGAAGAGTGTGGGAGCACTCTCCAAATCTCAGGCTGAGCTCTGGATGAGCAAGAGTCAAAAGTCACCATACTGAAGATTCATATTAAGCCCCTGAACCTATCACCACGGATTAATCTAGTGTGATTGGAGGGAAATAGGTCGAGTTTTGGCCAAAAAATCCAATTCAAAATGAAGGGCTATTGATTGGCATTAATAGGCTTTAATCACTATATTGGTGATTAAGGCCTATTTAGAGCCCATGGGTTGACCCAATCCACTGATTTGACTTGGTCAACCAGGTCAAGAAGGGTCCATTGGGGTGAGGGTTTGAGCCATGAAATTCATGCAATTAATTTAGAATTGATTTTAGGCTCAAAGGGTCCAAATTGGTCAACCCTGGTTGACTTGGTCAACCGGGTTGACTCAAGGTCCAAGCTCGGGCTCAACGGACTCGACTTGACTCCCTGAACCCAATGGGATGGGTCCTGGGGTCTAGCTTGGTCAAATTTGACCAGGTCAACTCTTTGACCTGGTCTGGGCCAAAAACTAGGTCAACAGCGTACAAGGAACCAGGTCAATAAGTGAATATACCAAAGAATTCAACAAGTTGAGTGCTAGAAACAACCTGAGCGAGTGGGCCAATCAATTGGTAGCTCGTTACATCGACAATCTCAAAGACAACATCCATGATAAACTCGTGTTGCAGATCTATAGTTTATGATTTTAATGATAGCAAACATTCTTATTTCTCTACGACTGCCTTATTTACTAATATTTCAGGTCCACACGATCAGACTGCAATTTGGAACCAGCTTAAGGTTAGGTAGACTAGGTCTGAGTAAGTTTGTAACCTTGGGCCAGTTCATAAGGGGCCTAACATCCCCAATGAACTTTCAAATCGAACTGAATTCAGTATGGTAATGGCTCAAGTAGTAAATTTTTCTATGAAGGCAGAGATGCAAAAATGTCGACAGCCCAAACCTGCATTCAATCATAGGCACTGGCAAGAACAAGGAGCTAGCCACATTAAAACTTCATCACCTGTGGTGAAGCCATCCCAAGAACCCGCTCCCACTAGCGGCACTATAATTCCGCCAAATGCAAACTCTGAACTGAAGGCTTAGTTGAAGGAGAGCCCACAAAGAAAAGACAATCCCTATGCTAAACCATATACTATCAAATGATTTCGTTGTTTTTAGCAAGGATATAAATCCAATGAATGCCTGTAACGATAACAAGCACACTTCACTAAATTTGAAGGGGTATATCAATAGAGGTTGAGTATGATGGTGATGGGGAAATTGAAGATGTGTATATAGATGAGACAGAACTGGTAATTGCGGTGCTAGAAAGGCTGATGTTAGCTCCCAGACAAAACATGAAGTCTTAGTGACAATCCCTCTTTCGGACTCGGTGTACTATTGTGGGAAAGGTGTGTGACCTCCTCATCGACAGTGGATGTACTGAGAATGTGATATCCCAATCAATAGTACAGAATTTGCAACTAAAAACTTACAAAAATGCTAATCCATACAAGATAAGTTGGGTTAAGAAAGGCATGTAAATTGTGGTCACGGAATCTTGTCGCGTCACTTTTTCTATAGGAAAACAATATGTGTGCGAGGTGGTATGTGACGTCATTGAAATGGATGTTTGTCACCTTATATTGTGAAGGCCTTGAAAATTTGACATAGTAGCCACGTATGACTGTCAGGCCAATATATACTCCTTTGAGTGGAAGGGACGGAGACTATGGTTGCTACCTAGTTTGGGTAAGAGTAAGATACACCCAGTAACTTCAAGTCAGGAAGCTTTGCATTTAGTCTCCAGATCGACATTACTGCAAGGCTGGAGGGAACCTGCACCATTATATGCTTTGGTAATAATGAAACACACACCACCACGGACACAAATAATTGGCCGGTTGAAATTGTGAAACTCCTACAACAATACAAAAATATCACTCAGGAAGACTTACATTCCATCTTCCACCTCTCAGGAATATTCAACACCGGATTGATTTCATACATGGTTCGAGCTTACCAAACCTCCCACACTACCGTCTCAATTCAAAAGAGCAATGAATCTTACAAGAATTGGTAGATAAATTGTTGGAGAAACATTTGATTCAAGCTAATGTGATCCCTTGTGCTGTACCCACATTATTAGTCCCAAAAAAAGATGGTAGATGGCAAATGTGTGTTGATAGCAGGGCTATAAATAAAATAACAATTAAATATAGATTTTTGGTACCTCGATTTGACGAGTTTATTGATCAGTTATTGAAAGCTTCTATCTTCTCCAAATTGGACCTGCGGAGCGGATACCATCAAATTTGCATTTGTCCCAAGGATGAATGGAAGACGGGTTTCAAAACACCTCAAGGGTTATTTGAGTGCAAGTTCATGCCATTTGGATTGTGTAATGCTTTGTCCACTTTTATGCGGATGATGAATGAAGTATTAAAGCCATTTTTGGGGAAGTTTTGCATCGTCTATTTTGATGATATCTTGGTATATAGCACTACATGGTAGCAGTATTTGGAGCGCCTTGCTACTCTATTCGAGACATTATAGGCACAGAAACTCATTATAAATAGTTCAAAATGTGAACTGGGAGTCCCTAAGGTATGCTTCCTAGGCTTTGTAATTTCAGCGGAGGGCATTCAAATGGATGCTAAGAAAGTCACAGCTATCACCGAATAGCCAACCCCACAATCGTTCTTTGAGGTTCAGATCTTCTATGGCCTGACTAATTTTTATGTAAGTTTATCAAGAATTTCAGTATTATAATGGCTTTTGATAATAGAATTCCTCAAATCCAAAGTGTTTGCATGAGATGAAGAACAACAGAGAAGTTTCAAAGCCATCAAAAGTGCTCTAACTCCACCCCTTTTCTAGCTCTCCCTGATTTTGAAAAATTATTTATAGGTTATATAGATGCATCGTCAGATGGAGTCGGTGCGATGCTCTCCCAGGATGGCAAAAATTGGCTTTCTTTAGTGAGAAATTATGCCCTTCTCGCCAAAAGTGGGCTGCATACGAGAAAGAACTCTACGTTGTTATACAAGCCTTAAAATAGTGGGAGTAGTACTTTCTTCACCAAGAGTTCATACTCTGTAGTGATAACAAGTCTCTCCAATATATCAATAGCCAGATGACAATCGACCGCATGCATGATCGTTGGCTAATATTTTTACAAAGGTTCTCCTTCACAATTAAACACAAACCCGGGGCAGACAATCGCATGGCTGATGCTTTAAGCCGAAAAATAAGTATATTGCTAACATTAAAAACATAAATAACAGGCTTGGATTGCCTTAAGGATCTGTATGCATCTGATCCCGATTTCAGTATAATATGGAGTCAATGCCAAGAGCAGCCAACAATAGATCAATACACTATTAGGCATGTATACCTATTTAAACAAAACCTTTTGTGTATCCCTGTATCCTAATGGCGTCAGCGGGAAGCTCACGGTGGAGCACTTACAGCTTATGTTGGAAGGGATAACACGTTATGCCAACTCCAAACACAATTTTTTTGGCCCAGGATTCTTCGCGATGTGTTTCGTCTTGTTGACAATTGTCCCATTTGCCAAAGCTATAAAGGAGGTGCCCAAAATACTGGTCTCTACAGGCCACTACCCGTTCCAGATTCTATTTGGGAAGATCTCAGGTTGGACTTCATTTTGGGGCTACCGAGAACTAAGAAGGGAAACGATTCTATCATGGTGGTCGTCGACAGGTTTTGAAAAATGGCTCATTTTATCTCTTGCAAAAAGACTTCCAATGCAATAATGATTGCTTTTTTTTTTTGAGGAAATTGTTCGCCTTCATGGAATGCCTCGAAGCCTTACTTTAGACCATTATGTGAAATTTATAAGCCACTTTTTACAAGAAATGTGGAAACGGTTGAGTACAAATTTACGCCTTAGCTCGGCATATAATCTTCAATTGGACAGCCAGATTGAAGTTGTCAACCGCACGTTGGGCAACATGCTAAGGTGCTTGGTCCGAGAACACCCTCGACAATGGGAAGAAGTCTTGAGCAAGGCAGAATTTGCTTGTAATTAAATGACAAACAGAACCACGGGTAAGGCTCTTTTTAGCATTGTCTATACCAAGCATCCTAATACAGTTCTCGACATTTCTATCTTGCCTAAATGTAAATCCACAACTATCACTAATTTCACCGAACAATGTGCTGAGATGATATCTGAGGTTTACCACCAAATTATCAAGTCCATTCAACGGTACAATATGACAGTAGATAAATGCCGCCGTCAGCATCTGTTTAATGTTGGAGATCTCGTTATGGCAAGGATGCATCAAGAGCGATTTCCACCCGGCACCTACTCCAAGTTGTCTTGTCGCAAGATTAGCCCCATCCCCATTACAACAAAAATCAACGACAATGCTTACTCTGTTGCATTTCCTGATGGTTGAAACACCTCACCGACCTTTAATGTGTCGGATATTTGGGCATATACTCCTCCGGACGACGGCGTCATAACTCTTAGCTCGTCGGGGTCGAGCTCTTCTGAACCTAGGGATGGCTGATGTACTATGTTATACATGTGAGACAAGCTACCAAGGCTAACCTCCAGATACGCTCTCCACTACCTCCTATACTATTTTCGTAGCTGGTACACTTGTTTGTTTTTATTTATGCAATTTCTTTTATAGTATTAATCACTTAATAGAAAGTAATATATATAGCAAATGCCTGGAAAATTGTAAGCAGTTTTTCATCTTTATTAATATACAAAACCTGGAGCATATCAGCTCGGTATTTCCCTGTTCCATTGCTTGTGATTTCTTCCTCTAGGCATCACGCAGATCCTTTACAGCATCACTTCTCTCTCGCTCTAATTCTTTCAAAGCTTCTGAAAAGTCTCGCAAGTAATTCCTGCATGCCAACCCGACTTGCTTGAGCACAGAACAGCTTGTGATAATGTTTGTGGACACTTAGCCTCTCTAATCACCTCTTGATCGCCTCTCGCATCAGTGAGCATTGCAAAGCAATCCTTAAACGAACAATAGAACTTATTCTTTATCATATGAACAGACATAAACTCATACACCAATGATCAAACACCTCGCGTGCAATCATTGGTTTGCAATACAAAGGGTCAAACGTGCCATTTTTACATTCTGAAATAGGACAAGCAATCATAGCCATATTCTCTCCCACCTTTGCTTAAACAAAGAAGCCTACACATCTCAAATAGAAATTGTGAGAGCAGCTTTTGAGGAAGAGTATCAGAATAAGAAAACGGCTTATTTTCTATACAGATACTGCATATATGCTTACTTTTACCTGGATTGGAGATATAGGGAACGAGTCCATCAGACCATCTCCAACCCCAACCGAAAACCTCATTTTTCACTCCAAAATGCCGTGAAACTAAAAAAATGTCGTAATTCATCCAATTGAACTTCAATTTTGCGAAGTTAACGTTCTTTTTTCTTTTCGATCGTTTCTTGGGCAAGTTAGGTAGACACAGAAAAATAACATAGATGAACAATGCAACGCCAATATTGGCGTCCCACTGTTCACCCTCAACCAAATAGCGAAAGATTTACAGTTTCGCTAGAGCTCTCCAACAACGCCATTCAAGCATTTGGAGTTTGGTTGGAGATGTCGAGTTGTCTTGTTCTGTTTTCATGTCTTTAGTATGGTTCTTAAAGTGATATTCTTCTTTTATATTTCCTGTTTTCTCAAACTTTGCCTATGAATGTGAAAGAAAATTTGTTTTTGATGAAATGCTTTTAATAACTCTACTTCTCTTTCGATTGACAAGTCAAATTTACAAGATTCTTCCAGTAATTTACGTGGTGAACAATGAAATAAGAGTAATATTCTAAGAACTTTAAAATAAATTTCTGATTCAAAACTTACCTGAAGAATTTTACTTATGAGATGGCGAAAGAAAAAAAAGAAGCGTAACAGTTACAATGCAATTACAAGTAATAACCACTTTAAAATATTAAATTTGAGTGTGAAAGCATAACTTTTAGATTTGAAATAAGATTTGATCTAAAAATACCAAAAATAAATTTCAATTACCACTGAAAATAGCAAACACGACAAACCATAAAAACTCTTTCAAGGATAGTGGAAGGTGCAGACAATATATGAAGGATTTGAAAAAGCATAAACTGAAAATGCAATGCCTTAATTAAAGATGGCTTTACTTTTCTTCGTTAATCCCTTCATTTTGAGATTTGTGAAAGCAGAG
>NW_021319806.1:858855-879200 GCF_001605985.2 Dendrobium catenatum
ACAAGTAGTGCACGTGGATATTAATATAAAATATTCAGAATTTAAAGAAAAGAAAAAGCAATTTAATGATTTTGCATTCAATTGAGCATTGAGTTGTTCTTCCCTATTCCAATAATTAAAAGGAATATCAGTTTTAACTCCATCTATAACACATGACGGTAATGAATAACTAGTTAAAATCATATGCCACATGTGAAAATCAATCGATTGATATAAAGTAGACATTCGAGTTTTCTAAAAATAAAAAATAATATTTTCAAATAAAGGTGGTCTGGTGATTAAATAACCTTCCGCAATACTACGATTCCCAAAATTACCCGTGGATCAAAATTTAAAAAGTTCTCAAACTTAGTTTTTATGAATCTTGCTTTGATACCACTTGAAACTGCTCTGATAGTACTAAAAAGTTTATTAGGGATGTTAGGCCCTATGAACTAGCCCAAGGCTAATTAAAAGAGAGGTGAATCGATATTTAAAACAAACAAAATTTTAAAACCAAGATCAAGATTCACCACAATAAAAACTAAAGTGCGGAAATTAAATGCAGAAATAATAAGGAAAGAACACACATGATTTATAGTGGTTCGATCAAACCTTGACCTACGTCCAGTCCCCGAAGGTGCCCTCCGGGTATTATACTAAACTCAGTGTCTCTCCTTTAGCCCCCATAGCTACGTGGAGAAGCTCTTACAAAATCACTTCCACCATCCTCAGTGCGGTGGAGTAGCCGGGTCCTTTGACACCAAAGAGATCTTCTTCTTTGGTGAACTTCCCTCAAGATAAGCCTTGAATCCGACGGTACTAAGGATCAAGCTCTCCGGAGCAATTGTGTGGAACCCCCTCCACACTCCCTTGAAACCCCCTTCAAGGATCTTCTCCCTTTCTCAAACGCCACCCTTTCCTCACTCCTTTTCAAGCTCTCTCTTCAATTTTCCCCCAAAAGAATGAAGCTACAATGGCTGCCAAAGACACTTACAAAGTACATTGTCAAAGCTTAAATAAAATAGCTCAAAATGAGTTCATTAATGCAATTTGTTGACTATATCATCTAGGAATATAGGACTATCATCCTGGCCGATCAGTACAAATTAAGATCAATCAGCTCGAGTCGATTTGGGACGATCAGAAGAAAATTGGTTACGTCATCCTGGTCGATAACATATCGTCCTTACCGATTAGTTTAAAACCGATTTCAATCATCCTGATCATCGCCCGGAATAGATGCTGGTCGATGTAAATCGTCCAGGCCATCGTCCGGCCGATCCTGCGATCATCCCAGACAATTTGATCGAATCAATCAGCCTTTAATGCTTTCCAAAGATATCAGATCAATTTATGCATAATTGAGTTAGATTGTCCTAGATGATGTGTATATTGTCCTGGATGATTTCTTAAAATAAAGAATACCTAATATGATCATAGCGGCTGATTCTTTCTTAATTGAGCCTATTCCAGGCCGATCAACTTAATGATGGCTGCCTTAATGAGGATGCCCTAATTAAGGTTTCTGCTTTTTGACCAATCGTCCAGGCCGATATAAATATCATCCCAGATGATTTTACCAAAAATAAAAAACTTTAGGGAACAATTAGAAAATCTTCCAAGTTATAAAGCATCAGGAGTCACATCAAATACAATAGACTCAAGAAAGGAAAAAGGGTACAAACTGACTGTGACCTAGTCTACTCAATCTTGAGCTAGTTCCAAACTGCAGTCTGATTTTGTGGACCTGAAATATTAGTAGATAAGGTAGTAGTAGAGAAATAAGAGTGTTTTCTACCATCAAAATCATAAATTATGAAAACAGATCCTCAACAATTGCATTTTCAAAGAGGTACCTTGAAGAACCATGCAGGCTCATGTAACATGGTTGGATTAAAAAAATTTGACCGCAGTGTCACCCGATACTTACATGAAGCGCACGTAACATGGAGGGGAAGGTTATAACTCTTGGATTTCCTTTAAATGGGGGAAATGCTAGGAGGCTGCCAAAATTTAGAGCAAATAGAGGACCTGAACTTGAATAAAAAAGAACACAAGGAACTTGGATTTAACTTGAACGATAAAAAATGAACTATACTTGAACTTGAATATTGAATGTAAAAGAACTTGAATGCAATTTGACCACAAATCCATGAATTAGACTTTAAATTAACAAATGCACATCAAAACTAAAAATGCAAAATGCTGAATCCTGATTCAATTCATTCACATGAACATTAATATGCAAATAAAAGCTTGTATGAAACATCAATGAACAAATAAAATGATGAACATTAATAAATAAATGAGAGACTTGTGGTGGATAATACTCCAAAAAAAGATTTACATGCAAGTAAAAGACCGAATGATACCAGATGATTCATGATGAGCATAATAGCTTACATGTGAAAGACTAAGTAAAATTTAAAATGAATAAAGGAATTTACCTTTTGATGAAGACGGTAGACTGTAGGAAGTTGTTATTCACAGACAAACAAAGATCAGGTGATATTTGATGAACAAATATGATTCATACATGGATAAGAATAGGTCACTTAAAACAACTGCATCAAGTGACCAACAAAATCGGGGATTCATAGTGAACAAAGATTTCATTGAACACAGTTAATGTCATTCAACTCCAAACACTACTTATCTATAAACCAAAATCAAATAGTTGATGCAAGTTAATGTAGTAACTCGCTGGCCAACTTGCATAAAGAAATTGGTGGTGACCGCAATCCACCTAGTAGTCATTGTCAGTTTGCAAATGATTATACTCATTCGCTCATAAACACTAATATAGCCTACAAACATATATAAGCATCATGTAATGAACAGTGTAACACTCCAATAGTTAACAATACTCTGTTGTCAAGGAAATAAATTAATCCCCTGTGAAGAATAATGCTTCTTATGAATACCAACAAGCAATAATGGTAGATGTGTTGCAAGCATGATAGAGCCCCGACGAACACTGAAAGTTAACATATAATGAGCATTGTAAGTTGTTGACGAAGTATGTGGGGAAAATAATGGTGAATGAAGTACACCTAATAGTTGATATTCATACATAATGCCAATATTTGTGTAAACAAAACAAGGAAGTTACAAAGAGGTTAATTCCTTCTTCATCAACACCAATAAATTCATAAAAAGTGCATTGAATCCCTTGTAAGTAGTGATGATCGACGTACGATGAATGTGAAAGACTCTGTTCATATACCAATAAAAGGGTGTGATGCGTCCTCTGTAATTGTGGATATACATTCAACATGCCATATAAAAAATGCAACCTCCTACAAGCTACTACAAAAAGCTTGTCATGTAGAAACAAACAGAACACACTATAAAAACATTTTTGAATAATAACAAATGATCCATCATGCATACAATAGTTTACATACACGTAGAACTAGTAGATTTGTATTTAGTGTCACTTGTCTGCATACAAAAATGAAAGAAATAGGTGTTGAACACAACTTCACCCTGTTGTCAAATATCAACATATAAACTAACATGCTCATATGAATACAAGTGGCGATAATCGACATGCAAGAACTTGCCAATCAAAATGCATAAAGAGATCATTGGAGAATGTAGCTCAGCTGGCGACCAACATCTAGTTGCAAATGATCATACTGATTTGTATAACAAGTAATGATCAGATGAAGATATAATGGCATACTTGCAATCAACGATAATTAAATGAAAGAGAAGTGCACTAGACTTCTTGCGAATAATAATGATTAACATACAACGAGAGTAGTGATCCCCCCCCCTCAATCAATAATCAACTAATTTGCAAATGAATACACTAATCCACTTGCAAAAAATAATAACATATAAGTTGTGAATGGAGTGACTCACCTGTTAATGTATGGGAATGAATTAATGGCGAATGCAGCTCGATCAATAGCTAATAGTAGTATACAGATAAATTTATCAGCCTCTTATAAAAATTAAAAAGACTGATGTACGGTGAATATAATAACTCATTAGTCAATGTGTGTGAAGAGATTGGAGGCAGATATAACTTGTCTGGAAATCGATATCAACATGCCTGCGAACAACAAATTCCCTTACAGACATACTTAACGCAATAGGTAATATGATATACAGGTAGCCAGGTGATAGAGGTTGGAGGATCATAGTTGAGTGAGAGAGGTTAGAGGGACAATAGTGGAGCGATTGAGGTTAGAGGGATTATAGTTGCGCTGCAAAGGTTAGGGATCGTAGTCCAGCGATAGAGGTCAGTGAGACTATAACCTAGTAGTGGTGGTCAAAGTGATCATAGTTAAGCCACCCTGATTGGAAGGATTATAGTCAGACAATAATGTTTAAAGAAACCGTAGTTGAGTGGTGGTGGTCAGAGAAATCATATTCTGTTGATGGTGGTCGGAGCATCTTAGTCTGGCAAAGGTGGTCAGAGGGGTTGTAGTTAGGAGATACTTATTGGAGGTACTTTAGATGGGCAACAATTATCAAAAACACCATGGTTTGAGATCAATGGTCAAAGGGACCATATTTGGGTGATGATGGTTGAAGGGATCATAATTGGACCATAAAGGTTGTAAGGATCTTTTTGGATAGCGGTGGTTAGAGGGACCGTAGTTGATTAAATATGATAAATGGGACCATAGTTGAGAGATGAAGGTTGAATGGATTGTAGCTAGAAAATAGAGGTCGGTGGGACCATAGTTGAGCGAAGGTGGTGAGAAGGACCTAGTTGAGCAGTAGTGGTCAGAGGGATTGTACTCAAGCCATTAAGGTCAGAGGGAGTATAATTAGACGACAATGGTCAGAGGGAACATAGTCGTGCAATAATGGTTAGAGGGAGCATAATTAGATGATGGTGGTAGGAGGGAGCATAGTCAGACGATAGTGGTTGGAAGGGTTATAATTGAGCCATAAAGTTTTAAGGGATTATAGTCAAGTGATAGAGGTTAGAAGGATTGTAGTTGGATGAATGTAGTTGGAAGGATCGTAATCGCACGATATAGGTCAGAACAATAATAACTTGGCAATGGAGTCGTAGGAACAGTGGTCAAGTGATTGTGGTGGGAGGGATTGTAGTCATGGGATGGGGGTCAGAGGGACTATAGTTTGGAGATAGTTGTTGGGGTGACTGCAGTCGGGAAACGGAGGTTGGAGGGATTGTAGTTTGGCAACTATGATTATAAGGACCTTAGTCGTGTTACATTGATCAAGGGACCATAGCTGGGACATAGTTGTTGGATGGATTGTAGTTGGACGACAAAGGATAGAGGAACTCTCAGGCGATGGGGGTCAGAGGAATTTTATTCGGGTGATGGAGTTCAAAGAAATTGTAAATGAGTGATGGTGTTCAGAGGACCATAATTAGACTACGGTGGTCAGAGGAGTATAATTTGGGGATAGAGTATAAAGGGACCAAAATCTGATGATTGAGGTTGGAGGGACCATAGTTGGGTGACAAAGGTTGGAGGGACTTAGGTCGGGTGAAGGAGGTTGGAGGGACTGTAGTCGGGTGAAATATATCTTTTGGTCTCACAATTAATATTTGAAGATTCGAAATATTCTTTAGGACCTCTTGGTCTCGGGTTTGACCGATTCTTTTGTTGTTAGATTTATCTCATTGAGAGGCTTAGTTTGACTATAAGTTTGCATAAATAGGAAATCAGATGATCCTAAATATAATTCCAAAGTTTTCAATTCAAATATGCATTAAGATTCATGCTCGATCAAATTGATTTTTGGTGACATATTAATTAAAAAAGAATAAAAAATTTGAGTGCATATATATTGTTATAAAATATTCTCTTAAAGATTAGTAGGATTAAATTTATTTTTATAAAGCAAAAGTATGTGTATTTTCAATTTGAACAGGTAAATTCAAACAACTAAGCTTTGCATTGATCTTCAGTAGTATATCTAGTGAAAAAAATGACACATCCACTTAAAGAAGGCATCCACAATAATACTCATAATGCATCTCTATAGGTGTAAGAGTAGACATTTTAGTATTCAAATGTTGAGTGCAAACCTCTCATATTCAACATAATAGTGTTATTGGACTTAAATGGTTTAAATTACCAAACAATTATCTCCGTCACATCACGGTTTCTATATATAACTCGAGTATACACACACACACACACGTACAACAAGACAACTCAAATGAAATTTGTTTAAAACTTATTTTGATCTTGATCCATATTCAACATATGATCAAAGCTTTTTCGACTATTATTCAATCATGATTCCAAAACAAAAATCTTTTTTGAGTAAGCTTCGAAGCATATTCAATCATGTGTTGAACATGTATTGATCATAGTAAAAATAAATTTTGAGTAATGCTCAAAGCTAATGATCTCATATTTAATATCCTTCTAAGTTTAGAATTTTTGCTATTAATATATTACTTCGATCTCTAACCTTCAAAGATAATCTATGAATAGTTAGGAGGTGGAGATGGAAATAAATATGAAAATATTACATTAGAACTTTGTCTTTAAGGGTTAGTTTGAAATAGATTTCATATTGTTTTATAAAATAGTTTTCTATTATAATTTTTTTTGAAATTAATAAAAAAAATTATAAACAAAAGCTATCTTAAATGAAGCCTTGAATGAGAATCGAAGACTCTAGGAATAAGAATGGCATGTAAACTCAAATTTATTTTGCCAATTGCAATGTCTAAAATTTGAATGAGCTCGCCTAATGGTGCCAACTGGGCCAATGCGCAGACATGTATCAGGCATTCTGCCATGTGGCGCCTTTTCCTTTATGTTCAAAATTTCTAACTCCTCCGTTCGCTCGCCCAGTCTCCTGGATCTTTCTTCCCCATAAGACCCATTCAATTTCTCTAATCCGCTAATGTATCCTCCTCTTTCTCCTACCTTCTTCTCCTTAAAAGAAGCACACGGTAGGGTTTGCTTTGGGCATGAAGGCCCCCATTGGCTTCTTAGCCAGGATATGGAGCTTTATATCATTCCTTTCTTTCTTCTTCCTTCTTCTACTCCTTGGAATCATCAAAGGTTTTTAATTTTGAGTTCCTCTCTCGAATAATATTCTGGTGCATAACCTAGAGAAATATACTAAAAATGAACAGTTACACCTACAAAAAAATTTGGGTGAGGATATTTGAGCAGTATATTTCTGAGGATGATTTTAAAACTCTTGTATTTGCTTTTTGATAAGTGCAATACAAAAAAGAAACATGTTTTACATTCTTTTTAAGGAAATTCACAAGAGTTTTAAAATCCATCATGGCCAATTTGGGATCAGAATATCCTAGCTCAATTTATCTCTACCTACAATATTGTGGTCTTCTTTTTGAATTTTCATTCTCAACTAGGTGTTTAATCTATTTCAAACAATTTTTTTTTCATAACTTCTATCCATGTTAATATTGACCTACAACATTTTCTTAACTTATCTTCGACTCAAAGGGTGTCTGCAAATAGTTTGATACTATTTGATTTGAAGTTCATTTATTTTCAATTAATAAGGCAATCAAATAAAATTGAATAAAATTTTAAAATAAAAAAGCAACAATGGTCCATTTGATAAACAGTTTTTTTTTTAATAAATATCTCATTTAATTAGAATTCAAAACAATGTTCACTAAAAGTTTACTAGCAGGTAAATAATAATAAGAGCCTATCATACAATAAAATATAAATGAGAAGTGAAATTAGTGTAAAACAATAAAATAGATGTAAGATATGCATCTCATAGCATAATTCAAAGTACAAAACCACAAATATAAGTCTATCAAAACTCCCAAAGTACAAATAAGAAAGAATATATAATATGATAGCCGAATAAGTGTTCCTTTAAGCGAGTAACTCCGCCCTTCACTGGGATGAAGTGAATGTTGCAAGAATTTCTTCACTGATTGGTACTCTATTAATTGATGGTAACATGTTTCAATGGAGTAAAAGGGAATTTGCTAGAGTTTGTGTGAGGGTGGAGCTCGATAAGCAACTACTTTTGGGAGTTTGGGTTGAAGGTCTAAATGGAAGATTTTTTCAAAGAGTTGAGTATGAGAAGATTTCATTATTTTATTATAAGTGCAAAAAGATTGGTAATTTGATCAATTCTTGTGAAACAAATATGTTGGAAGGTAAAAATTAACCGGATGTGGTGAAAGAAAATAAGGAGATAAGTGGTGATACTTCCATGCCTAAGGTCTCTTCTTATGGACCATGGGTACATGTCAACAATAAAAAGAAGAAATGGAGTTTTTTTAGTAAATAGGAATAGATCTTTTATTCCTAAATATGTTCCTGTGAATAGAAAGTTGAAGTCAAAGGAACATGAAGATTTGAAATCTAGGAATGAAGATGAAGGAATTCTAATTTCTAAGGAAGATCTACATGCTGAGAAGAAGGACAAAGTTGATTCAGAAGTACTAAATCCAGTTTTGGGAGGTATGGAAAGTGTTAACAATTCTTCACTTCTAGTTTTTAATCTTTCTAGAGGAAATAAATTTAATATGCTTAAAGATTTAGAGGAAGAGAATGGAGAAAAGGATATAGTTGAGCAAGTTCAAGTTGTAGAACCTGAAATTGAGGAAGGAGAAATTTTGACTTCAACAAAGGTTATTGAACCTTTGGTTGAGATTTCTTCTGATTCATGTGAAAAGGAATGCAATGGTGATTTTTCAGTTAATGATAATAAATATTTGGATAGTGTGGGGAAGTTTAGTCCTAAACGCCAAAAAGAACTCAGATTTCTTGGGCCATTGAAACATTCTTCTAGGCATAAGAAGCAAGAAGGTTTAAATAAATAAAATAGTGGGGGTCCTTCCCCCTTCGAGGCTAAATGAGTTCTCTTGCATTTTGGAACTATAGAGGGGTTAATAAAAGGGAAGACTCTCTATATTTGAAGGAGGTGGTTAAAGATTGAGATGTTATCTTTGTTGGCATAGTGGAGACAAAAATTGCTACTATGGACAAATGTGAATTTGGCAAATGTATGGGCAAAGATTGGGATTTCTTTTTATTTCGTTCAGAAGGGATATCAGAAGGAATTATGGTGATGTGGAGAGCTGATATGGCTACTTTTTCTTTTATAGAAACATCAATTCAAAGTGTGATAGGAAAGCTAAATATTGTTAATAAAGGTTTCTGGATAATATCTACTATTTATGGTAGTAGAGACATGTACAGTAGAAGAAATCTTTGGAAGTGTTTGGGCATGCATTCCTCATTGAATATGCCATCTGTGATCGGTGCTGGATTTAATTGTACTTTATCTCAAGATGAAAAAAGATGTGGGAAAAAAATTAAATTCTCTCTTGCTCCTCAAGAGATGAATTATTTTATGAATGATTTTGATTATCACGATGTGGGAATTATAGGTCCTAACCTAAATATACTTGGTGTAACAACAAAGGTGGGAATGCTCGAATCTAGGAAAGACTAGACATATGTTTACTCAATTCTAAAGCTTTGGAATCGGTTCCTCAAGCAGCTAATAGGCATTTGACTTGGGTGGCTTCCGACAACTGCCCAATTGTAATTCAGATTTTTTAATAAAGATTTTTAGAAAAAACAAGATTCTAGGGTTCGAAGATGTATGGTTGTCATATCCCACTTCTTTTGCTATTGTGAAGAAATCTTGGAGCATGCTAGTTGAAGGTGATCCTATGGAAATGTTGAATAAGAAATTTTATAGGGTGTTAAGGGCTCTATTCTTTTGGAGTTGAGCTAAGCATCAAAATCTTTTGGTATTAAAGGAGAAGCTCAAAAATGAGGTGGCTGAATTGCAAATTGTGGAAATGAATACTACAGGCTATGCAGATGACATCCATTTGTTAGTCAAAGCTAAACTACATGATCTAGCACAACTCTCCTTGGCCTATTGGTTGAGAGCTTAGGCTTCCAACTAAGAGGTCCAGGGTTTGAGTCTATGTGTATGCGTTGTGTGTGTGAGTTTTCCTTAAATGGTCTAAATGTCAAAAAAAAAAAAAAAAAAAAAAAAAAAAAAACTACATGATCTAAACATCAATAAGGAGGAAGGGGGATTCATTCAACTATATCTATGGCTAGGCCTCTAAGAGCTAAATTTGCTTGGAAATTCATTAATGGTTCTAATTCTTTGCTTTATAGAACTTTAAGAGCAAAATATGGGAATAATAATTGGAACGGTGATTGGAAAAGAAACTCCTCTTCCACTTGAAATTTTTTGTGGAAAGGAGCTCAATCTCTCTTGCCTTTGATTAAATGGAATATAGCTACTGGTTCTTTTATTAATACTTTAAGAGATGTGTTGCTTCTTAATAGGAGTCTTTCAATGTGGCCTACATTTATTAATGTCATGGAGGAGGATTTTCCTCCTTTAGAGTATTTCATTAAAGAAGGAGAATGGGATTAAGGGGAACTTATTAAGTTCTTTGGAACTGATTTGGTGGATCTGAATTTACAAGTGCAGATTGTAAAGGAGGATGCAGTTGATACTTTGGAGCTCTTGTATAGGTTTTCGAGCAAATCATTGTCTTCTTTGGCTATCAAGGAGAATGCTACTATTTTTGCTGAAAGCATTAAGTGGAAATGGTTGAAATTAATCAAGTTGTCCCCACGAGTTGAATGTTTTTGTTTGAGAATGTTAAACAATGTTATTCCAGCATGTGATTTTCTTATGTTTAGAAGAATTCTTTAGGTTAATTCCTGCCCAAGGGGTTGTACTACAGTAGAGAGTATAGAACATGTTGTGGTGTTCTGTGATAAGCTTATCCAATTGATAGACTTTCTCAATATGTGGTGATTCAAATTGCAAAAGTATTCTTCTTTCTCGGATTGTAAATGGAAGATGAAGCTACTAACTTATTCAAATCTTTTTATGGAGAATCTTTATTGTTATGCAGTTTATTTTTCTTGGAAAAATAGGAATAATGTCATTCATGGAAGCAAAGAGCTCAGAGTGGGGTATATGGCCTCAAGTGCTATTGGTATTGCTCTTACTTGATCAAGTTGTAATATCTTCTCGGACCACTGGGGTGTTAATCAGCTGTCAAAGTTGTCAATTTCTTCTTGGCACCCTCCTCCACCCGATTGTCTTAAAGGCAAATTTGATGCAGTACTTTTAAACTCAAATGAAGTTGGAATTGCTGGAGTTTTTAGAGATCATAAGGGCAGATTTCTTCATTGGGACATTAGATTTTTGGAGCTACCGGGCATTGAAGTATGTTCTTCAAGATTGGAATTTAGAGGCGAAAGGGATTATTATTGAAGAAGACAACTATAATGTCATTAAGCTTCTACAAAATTCTTTGAACAAAGCTTCTAATAAATGGGACAATAAATCAGTTTAAGACTTGTCATTCTTGAATGATGTTAGGGAATTTTTATTTCATTTTGATCATAGGGAATGTAATAAATTAGCCGATTTCTATGCTAATTTTATTTTATCAGGAGATTGATTTTGGGAAGATCTAAATTGTAATAAGATTCTTCCTAGCTTTCTATCTTTGATTAAGGAGGATTGTGATAGGGTATCTATCACAAACTTGTTTGTAATAGCTTTTTTTCTTAATGCAATTGGAAATTAAAAAAAAAACTCCTCCCTTCACCACTTTATCACAAAAATTTCATTTCAAATACACGTAAGTCTTCTCACTGTCGCCTACGTAAACCTGTACAATGTACTTCCAAGAAGGGTCCCTCTACAATGATGAATTTGACATTTCCTTACCCTTAACCATGTTTCCTAAAGCACAAATACAAAATAAAAAAAAATATCAAAAAAATTAAAACCTTAGATTTTCTATAAGTTGAAATATCATACCTTTAACTAAAAAAAAAACTCTAAGACCGATTGAAGAAGTGTCGTAGAGGGCAGTCGGACACAAGAGCCTCACCGGCAAGAGGCAGCTCCGGCGGGAGAGGTGGTGAAATTATGTGGGTGAGCTGCTATGGGAGTGCTTTGTTCTGTTCGGGTTGGACCGATAGAAGGAAGAAGAAAAGAGGTTTTTAATTATTAACTTAAGTGAGTGGGTCCCTATCATGAGGCGTACGCCTCAGCCAAAATTGTACAATAACGCAATTGAGGCGTGCCTCAATCTCCCTGAGGCGTAAGCCTCAGCAAACCTCAAAATTGCTTAGGCAATAAGGCAGCATGGGTCTGAATTATGTAGAGACACGCCTCTTATTGCAAAATTTTAAACTATGTAATAGACAACTCCTTTAGTCTCTAAGAGAGTTACCCATTAAATATGAAAAAAAATATCCCTCATAGAAGAGGAGCTCGCCATCTCTATAAGCAAGAATCATTTATTTTTATTTTTGAATAATTATGGTCATTCTAACAAAATTGTAAGGCTTGATACTCTTTTTTAAAATTTTATTGTTTATTAGGTATATAGTTGATGTCCACTCCACTGATTGATTAGATAGGGACCTTTTAACCTTCTATTTTTCATCTATTTAAATAAACCATTTAGATACACAATTATATGTACACATATATACATGAAATGATCAAATATGTTATATGTTAAAGTGTGATCAATTTAAGTTCATATAGTAGTATACAAGATTTACTTAGATTGTCACTTCACTGCATGACTTAGGAAGAGAACTGTCAAACTATGAAAAAGTAAATAAGATTTGGAGATGCTTGCCTTCATCTTTTGATGCTAAAATACCTGATATAACAGAATCTAAGGATTTAAACACCTATTTGATTGATAACTTACTTGGCTCACTCATTGCTTACGAGCAAGGGGTGAAACAAAGAAATTATGATCCAGGAGAGAAAAAGAAGGAGAAAATAGTGGCAGTTAAGACCAACAAATCGGACTCTAACTCTTTCGGGTCTGAAAGCGATGAATTTGCCTTAATCACAAGGAAATTCAGAAGCTTTCTAAGGAAAAAAAACAAGCATCATCAAAATTGGAGAAAAGGTAAGGAGAACAAACATTCTAAAGGATTTTCTGATGTAGTTTATTTTGAATGCAGGAAACCTATACATGTCAGAGCTGATTGTCCTACACTTAAAGATCACTCAAGCAAGGAAAAGAGTGAGGAGAAACCCAAGGTAAGGAAGAACAAGAAGAGAGTCCAAAAGTCATTCTGGACAGAATCTGGTTCTGATTCATATGAAACTGAACCTGAAGAAGAAATAACAAACTTGTGCCTAATGGGAGAAGATCATCTTGATCAAAGTAATGAAGAAGAGGTATGTAAGCCAACCTATGATCAATTGTTTGAAATTTGTGAGAAAATCCATGCATCATACAAAAAACTCAAAAAGACCCATGCTAGTATGAAAATTAAATTTGTGAACTTACAAGAAAGGCATGAAGTTATTCTCAAAGATCGTTCTACAATTGATTCAAATCACATGGCTTTACTTGATGAATTTGATGAGCTAAATAAAAAGCATGGTGAATTAATTGAAGAGCATAAGTCACTAAAAGTCTCACACACCTCACTTAAATCTGATCTTAAGAAGTCTAAAGAGATTGAGAAAGTTTTAAGGATTGATAATGATACTTTAAAAGGTACTAACTTGAGGATTCAAATTGAATTGGATGCATGTAAGAATAATAGGATGACACCTACTTTTGATCAAAAGCCAAAACCTAGGAAGAGGCATTATAACTCAAACCATTTAAGAAACCCTTTTCCTGGAGTTAGATGTTTTTCATGTGGCATGCTAAGACACATCTCTCACACTTGCACTGTTCACCGTAGTACACATTGGGTGTGGAGACCTAAGGTGCATGATCCATAGCACACCACACATGCATTGCATTTTACTTTTCATAAGAAGGGACCCAAACTTGTTTGGATTCCTAAATCTGACTGTTGTTGACTCTTGCAGGATTGCTCTCACTAAAGACCTCGTGAGAGCATAGGATACTTGGACAAACGGAGGCTCGCAGCTCATAATTGCTTAAACCTACTACTTCACAATCCCTTGAAATGCATTTATTGATTTGTGTGTTTTTATCTTTCTTCTTGTTTTATTTTTGTTGATTTAGATTATTTGATTTTATTTTGTTTCTAGTTTGATTTTCTGTATGATGAATTTTGTTTTAAGCTTTTAGATTTTGGAGATTTAAAATTTAATGATTGGCATCTCTAAATCGGTTAAAGAGAGCAACATCGTTGATGGTTTCCCTCCCTCGGATCTCATTTAGTGGTATAATTTTCTTTTCTAAACAAAAGACTACCTCATTTTAACAAATGGTTTTTCAAACTAAGATCCTGTTTTATCTTGCTACAATAATCTATCATATCTATAATGTCCAAAGTTTTTATATTTCTTTCAAGTTAATTGAAATCATCCCTTTGCATTTATTATATGATTTTGATTTTGATTTGTGGCTATTTCTTCCCTTTGTTAGAGAGAGAGCTCTTATTCTCTAATATCTAGAAGATATACTCACAACTAAAAATTTCTTTTGAGAGATTATAAAAGAGAATTTAGCTTGCCAAAAATTAAAAAAAAAAAGGAAGAAACAAAATTGAGATAAGCAAAAGTTTATATACACAAAAGTGTATCAAAAATCAAAAGATGCTCAAAGAGCCAATCAAAGAGAAAAGAGGCATAAAATGAGCCCACTAAAAGCAAGCTATCCTCTTTTTTAAAAACTTTTAAAACTTAGAAAAACTTATGGGTTATATGATACTTTCAAAAGCTTGATTTCAAATTCCATGATTGAAATAAATTACTTTGGTATATTATCTATAAGATATTTTCTGTGTAACCAAGCTTTCGAATGGATCTTCTTTTTACCCTATCATGTTATTCTGAGCTAGACCCTCTTGTTTTCTAAAGACAGCTTTTACCCTAAAGACGTCCGAGCTAGGGTTAGCAAATTCGGCAATTCTACCTTTTACAGATTATGACAATGTTAACTCATTGATTTTTCAAATTTCTAAAATTTAACTATTTGAAAAATTTATCATATGGATGCCTTGCTAAAACTAAAAAAAAAATTAGAAAAAAAAAACAAAATTCGTTTTTTGTTTCCTTTTCTTTATTTTTCTTATTTTAATGTGGATTTTATTTTTTCTTTATTCATTTTTTTTATCTCTCTGATCATCTCCATTCTTCCTTGTTTTCCAAATTCTTGTCACATCATCCTGGATGATAACTTTATCATCCTGGACGATCTAATCGAACTCTGTTACAATCATCTTGATCGTCGTGGCCGATATATTTTTTAGTCTTGGCCGATGCATTTATGGTCATCGTCCTAGCCGATACATTGGATCGTCCTAAACGATCCATGTGTCAGCACTTTTGAAATCCTTAAAATTGGCCCCAGACGATCCTTTATTGGACAATCTTCCTGGACAATCCACTGTTCATCCTTGACGATACACGTGGCACATATTTAAATTATCTTAAATTTGGCCGGTATGATTAATTATTGATCATCATCCTGGACGATACACCTAATCGGCCCGGACGACCTGCTTTTTCAATGATCGTCAGGCTTGACTCCTTGGGACGATCGCCTGTGTCTAATCGTCCTGGTCGATATATGATCGGCATGGATGATCGAACTGCCTTTTTGACCAATCGGCCTGTACGCAATAATTATACCATATCGTCCTGGATGATTCTGTGATCGTCCTAGACGATGTGACCATTTCTTTAAATACAAGCTATTTCAGCCATGTTTTTCACATCAAAACCCTTTCTCTCTTTGCTTACTTGCTGATTTCTTACTATGGCTGGTGGGAAGCATGTCCGTCAGGCTTCTGGAAGTTCCTCAAGGGCCACTCTGGACCCTCGATTCAGGGAAGCAGAGGATCAAGCAGCCTACCATCTATACAAAGAATGTGGCATCACTCTGTCCATAACCATCAATCTTGTCTACCTTTCATACCCGATAATGGACCTCTTTGTTCACACTTCCCTTTGTTTCATTCTTACCCTCACTGTCCCTTTTTCTTCTGAACTTCTACTTGAATTTTATGCGAATCTTTGTATAAATTCTGCTTACACAGCCCTGACCTCCTATGTGAATCCATGCCCGGTCGAGATCACATATCAGGAATGTGTTGAACTGTTGCAGCTTTCCACCACCGCGAATAAGTTGCATACCATTCTGTCAGATCCTGATTTTTATTGGTCTGTCGCAAATCATTTCCTTCGACAAATCAATGCACCTTTTCATATTGGAGAAACTGGCTTTTTAGTCAATGATGCTAGGACAATCCAATATGTCCTTCGCACTTCCATAATTCCAAAGGCCGGGGATCGTATCCACATCACTCTACTTTCTCTGACTACTTTTTACATCACGGCTCATAGGAAATTTAATGCTACTGAATTGATTTTTAGATATATTGATCATTTAACAATAATTCGCGATCCATGCTATAGGAGGAATCCAAACCTTGCTTTAGGACATCTCATAACCTATGTTCTTGAAATCACATACAATCTTTAATATCCTGCTCATCACGACCTTCAGCCTCCCTTCTACTTAAACAGTTCATTCAATACCCTTCACAGTACTCGTCTCCATCCAGGAGATGGGGAACCTCGGGGGGCTGAGGAGGAGGCTCCCGCTCTCACTCCCATTCCTGATCCTATTCCTCTCCTCCAGCACTCACAGTTTGAAGAGCTAATAGAGAGATTTGATCGTTGGGAGACCCGCTTCGACACTTACGTTGCTGCACAGGAGCAACAACATTCTGAGGACATGGCCCGCTACGAGCAGCACCACACAGAGGACTTAGCCCATTTTGACAGCTATATTACTCACCAGCAGTAGCAACGTGACCAGGACATAGCCTGGTTCAATGCTCAGTTTACGACACTAGCTGGCTATTTTCAGTAGGCGCCACAACACCACCTCTGTTTAATGATTAGGGTCCCTCGTTCTTTTAGTTTCTATTTTAGTTCTCTTTAGTTTGGTGTTCTATTAATCTATTTTGTTTATGTTGCTACTTTAGCTTTGTAGTTCCCTCTCCTTTTTGAGATGTCAAAAGGGGGAGTAGTATGTTTGTACCTGTACTGCTGTTTGAAATTTAAATGCTATCATTATTTTGGCACTATTTTTTTAGAATTGTGTTTGCCATCATAAAAAAGGGGGAGTTTGTTGCAAATTCAGGTTCATGGACTATGTTTTGATGATTGGCAAACACTCTTGTTTTTCTTCGACTGCCTATTACTACTGACATTTCAGGAATCGAAGATCGAACGGAAATCGAAACCAGCTCAAAATTGGGAAGTTTAGGGTTGAGTCAGTCTGTATTGTACTTTTTCTCTTTCTTGAGTCAAATGTAATCTTTGAAGTGACTGATGTTAAGTAACCCTACACACACACACTTAAGAGATTTAGAATTTCTATTTTTACTCACATCGGCCAGGACGATATTTGTATCGGCCTGGACGATCGAATTCAAAACAGATATTCTAATCAGGATTCTTAAATTAAGGCAACCTCCATTAACTGATTAGCCTGGACGATACTTCTATCGGCCAGAACGATATGCTCAAAATAGAAAGAAATAGCCGCCATATTCATTTTAGGTATTCTTTATTTTTAGAAATCGTCCAGACGATAATGGTATCGGCCTAGACGATGCTACATAATTATGCCTAAAATGATCCAGCAATCAAGGAGGCAATTAAGGATGATTGATACAATCACATCATCCTAGACGATCGCAGGATCGGTAAGGACGATCTATTCAAAATCCCTTAGTCACTCCTGGACGATAAATATCGGTCAGCATGAATTCAGGGTGATACTCAGGACGATTTTTTCCTAATTTAAACTGATCGGCCGGGATGATCGTGTGATCGACCTGGACGATCAAACCAATTTTTAATCATCCAGATCATCTTCAGGGAGATGCTCTGGCCGATATTATGATATTTATGCTGATAGGCCATGATGATGTCCATATCATCTTGAACGATAAAGTCGGCAACTTGCAATTAATGAGCTCCTTTGAATCTCTTCTATTTAAGAGCTTTAGTTCAATGTTTTTTGAATACATTTTTGCTGCTGCCTTTACCTGAAAAGACCTTGAGGAGAGAGAGAGAGAGAGAGAGATAGAGAGAGAGAGAGAGAGAGAGAGAGAGAGGATCTTATGAGGGGGAGCTTATGAGGGGGATTCACAAGGGTTGCTTCATGGATCGTTCTGCTTCTTCTTCTTCTGGAGTCTCTCATCTGTGGAAGGGTCGGTAGATGTAAGCTTTAGCGATTGATCGAGGTTCTCTACATGCTTTAGGAGGAAGCAAAATGAACTAGGTTCTCTGCCTTGCCGTGGTGGCAAAAAGGAGGTGTCTTTGTAAAGGCTTCTCCGCCTAGCTGTCGGGGCTAAAGGAGAGTCATGTTGGTAGTGCAATACTCGAAGGGCGCCTCCGGGGAGTGGACGTAGGTCGTGTTGACCGAACCACTATAAACCTTTGTGTTCTTGTTTTTACTGCTTCCGCATTTTAAATTTTGCATTTATTTTCCTTGGTGATATTGGTTTGTTAAATTGGTTGTTTTGCTCTAAGATCTTTTAAAATACCAATTCACCCCCCCCCCCTTGGTTAGCTTTGGGACTAGTTCATAGGGCTTAACATCCCCAACAAACTTTCATCCACTTCCTCCTATACTATTTTCGTAGCTTCTACACTCGTTTTTTTTATTTCTGCAATTTCTTTTATAGTATTAATCACTTAATAGAAAGTATACATATAGAAAATGCTTGGAAAATTGTAAGTAGTTTTTCATCTTTATCAATATACTAAACCTGGAGCATATCAGCTCAGTATTTCCTTGCTCCATTGCTTGCGATTTCTTCCACTAGGCATCATGTAGATCATTTACGACATCATAAATTGAAATCAGAGCCACCGTGGGCTGGAGAGGAGATGGCGGATCATGGCAAGGCACCTGTATATGAAGAATCACGGAGTCTCGATTCATTGTGGACAAACCAGGACAATGTCAATTGTCAAATTGACGAGCTCGCTGCCGAAGTGTAGTGACTAATGGTAGAAATTCGCCATGAGTTTAATCTCATTAGGAAAGCAGAGTCACTACGATGAGTTACTTGCATCCAATAGACCCATATGGAGAAGGGGAATGGCAACGGACCGACATTGGCGGCATAACCCCACCTTATTATAAGAAATTTCAGACTCGGAGGAGAAAACTCAGGTGTATAGAGGCATTATGGCTGTTGATTCGGGTGAAGAAGATGATTGTAACACTCATTACCTTGATGTTCTCGGGCATCACAGACCAATGCCATATCATCATAATGAATTCAAAGTTAAATTGGATATTCCTTTTTTTACAGCCATTTACACATCGAGGACTACCTCGATTGGAAAAAACTGTCGAGAACTTCTTTGATTATATGGAGGTTGGTCCAAGAAAACAAGTGAAGTACATGGCTTATAGATTGAGGGGAGGAGATAGTGCTTGGTGGGCGCAGACATTGCAATTGCGATAATGAGGTGGAAAAGGACCTGTTCGTAATTGGATTCGTATGAAGCAACTATTGCGAGCTCAATTTTTACCTACCGATTTTGAGGAAATTTTAAATATGAATTACCAACATTGCGTATGTGGACCTCCGAAAGGAACACCGCTCAAACGGGTCGATTGGAAGGGCAGATTGGATCGTGCATACGACTAACCATTGAGGATAGAGGCTGACGCCAACACACCTCAATGGATAGTAATATACCCGACCTAGTCACGGGTTTCCCCCACTCGATGCAAGAGCTCGAATGGGGTTTAGTAGATTGTGAGGACCAAGTTTCCCACGGGCGCAAGCCCCCGTGGTTAATTACATCCCAGGCCGGAGCCTGAGAACACTCTCGATTAAGGATCATACATTATCCTCTCTTAAAGTGGGATCGACACAAGGGTATAAACTAGGAAATCCTACTCAAAAGGAAGAAAGGTCCGAAAGGGCTGAATCAACATGCGTGGCTCATACCAGCATTCGGAGGCTCTAGGGTACTAAAGAGAAACTGGAGAAAATCAAAGTCAAACATCCGATCACATGCGTGAGAGAAGGATGGAGGTGGCATCATCCTGTGACGCGGATAAATAGGATTTAGGGTCCCTGAAAAGAAGGGACCTACCTACTATTTAAGATTTACTACGAGACCGAATGTAGTAACCTCAAATCCTAAATCTAGTTTGGACTTAGTGTTCGACACACACTAAGACCAGTGTCCTATCTAATGCGATGCAAAGATCTAGACTTATCCCGGCCTGGATTGGGGGAGCCAGCTAACCACCTAATCGATTTAAAACCATGCTGTCAAGTCAGTTATGAAATATGGGTGGGTGGTACAGTTTATTGGAAACAAGACCGACATCTAGAGAATTTTTTAAGTGGTCCTGGACTTATGTTGGGTGAATGCCCCTAGCTAATGCAATTAAATTT
>NW_021319806.1:879300-934516 GCF_001605985.2 Dendrobium catenatum
GCCCAAAAACTGTAAGTTTTCAATTCTGTACGCAGTTGATCGTCCCGTACGATCGTGGATAGTTCTGGACGATATTACTTAAAAGCCTTGAAACGAACCTGTTTGTATATGTGTATGAAATGTTTTCGTATAAGCGGATCATCCCGTACGAACAAAGTTCGTCTTGTACGAACGGCTATTACAAGGTCGGTTCCAAAAACTGCAGAAAAACCGTTCTAAGTCAGTTGTATCGTCTGGACGAAAATTGATTCGTCTGGACGAAATTTTTACAGAGACCAGATCGTCCTGGACGATATTTAATTTCGTCTGGACGAAATTTTTACATAGAGAGGATCGTTCTGGCCGATATTTAATTTCGTCTGGACAAAAATTTTATAGAGAGTCGATCGTCCTTGACGATATTTAATTTCGTCATGACAAAAATCTTACAGAGAGCCGATCGTTCTGGCTGATATTTAATTTCGTCTGGACGAAAATTTTACAGAGAGCCGATCGTCTTGGACGATATTTAATTTTGTTCTGGACGAATAGGACTTAGAAAATTTTTCTGTCCAGTTCCTATTCATTCCATGTGATCTTAATAGGAGATAACTGTCTGATCATCTTGTACAAACTGATATCGTCCTGTACGATCAGTATAAATTTTATATGATCTCCTTATGTGTGTGTGCATGTTTTTATTCACTCAATTACAATCACTCTCTTTCAAGTTTATTTAAAAGAAAAAATACAAGTTTCAAATTCACAAAGTATCTCATGCTGAATTTAGATTTGAAGTCTTCGTAGTCTGGAGTTAGATTTTCTTGAAATGTTAGTACACACAAGAGCAAATACAAATCTTCTAAAATTGTTAGGAGATAACTACACATTTGAACAATAATGTTTGGAATCATCAAAACTATACAAGTCACAAAAATGTAAAGCATGCAAATAGCAACTATCTTAACAATGGGTTTACTTTTGTTTTTTAAGATTTCATAAAGATAGCATATTCAAAAAATTGGCCAATGATGTCAAAAATAAAAGATGCGCAAATACGCCAAATTAAAAAAAAAAGGAATACACAAAGTGTATCAAAAATCAAAAGATGTGTAGTGCGCTAACCAATTGTCAAGAGGCATAAAATGAGCCCATAAAATTTAATGCTTATTATTCTTGTACTTTTAAAAAGCTTAAGATAACCCTTGATACTTTCGATACTTGATTTTGAAAATCATGATTCCTTATTCAACAATCGTGTATTAATCTTCTATTAGATATATTTTATGGAAGGAGTTCTAAAAAAATGAATGTTTATTTCTCTAATTTATTCAATGATTTAGATATTGAATTAAAAAGTTTTTGTTAAGCCTTTTTAAAGAACTTTAGTTTATATTATCAAATTCTGAATTTTTAACCTTTTCTGGACTATATGTTGTCAATACAATTCTACTAAGTTTTTTATTAAAATTAAGAAGTAAATTTCTCATTTTAAGAATATTTGTTTTGTTCACTAGATCAGGGATCATTTTTGTCCTTTAATCGTTTTGTTTTTATTATTTGTGCCCCTTCTTTTTTTGATATTGTCAAAGGGGAGAACTTTTTGTTGTTGAATTTTATACTATTATCAATTTTTGTTTCTTTTTTTTTCATTTCAAAAATTTAAAAACCAACAAAAATATTTTGATTATAGCAAATACTCTTATTTCTCTATGACTGTCTTATCTACTCACATTTTAGGTCCACACGATCAGACTGTAATTTGGAACTAGCTCAAGATCGGGTAGAGTAGTTCTGAGTCAGTTTGTACCCTTTTTCCTTTCTTGAGTCTATTGTATTTAGTAACTCCTGATGCTTTGTAGCTTGGAAGATTTTCATACTGTTCCCTAAAGTTTTCTGATTTTGGTAACATCATCCGGGATGATATTTATATCGACCTGGATGATCGGTCCAAAAGCAAAAACCCTAATTAGGGCATCCTCATTAAGCCAGCTGTCATTAACCCGATCGGCCTATACGTTACTTGTATTGGCCAGGACGATAGGCTCAATTAAGAAAGAATCACTTGCCATGATAATATAAGGTATTCTTTATTTTAGGAAATCGACCAAGACAATATCCACATTATCCAGGATGATCTAACTCAATTATGCCTAAATTGATCTGGTATCTTTGAAAAGCATTAAAGGCTGATTGATTCGATCACATCATTCGGGACAACCGCAGGATTGACCGGGATGATGGCTTGAATGATTTACATCGGCCAGCATCTATTCTGGGTGATGATCAGGACGATAGAAATCAGTTTTAAACTAATCTACCAGGATGATATATTATCAGCCAAGACGATGTAACTAATTTTCTTCTGATCGTCCCAAATCGTCCCGGGATAATTGAGCTTAATTTGTACTGATCGGCCGTACGATAGTCCTATCGTCCTGAACGATAAAGTCGACAACTTGTATTAATGAGCTCGTTTTGAGCTCTTCTATTTATGCTTTGACAAAGTACTTTGTAAGTGTCTTTGATATCCATTGTAGCTTCATTCTTTTTGGGGAAACTTGAAGAGAGAGCTTCAAAGGGAGTGAGGAAAGGGTGGAGTTTGAGAGAGGGAGAAGATCCTTAGAGGGGGTTTCAAGGGAGTGTGGAGGGGGTTCCACTCGGTTGCTCCGACAGCTCGCACCTTAGTACCATCGGATTCAAGGCTTATGAGGGAAGTTCACCAAAGAAGAAGATCTCTTTAGTGTGAAAAAACCCGGCTACTACGCCGCACCGAGGAAGGTGGAAGTGATTTTGTAAGGGCTTCTCCGCCTAGCTGTTGGAGCTAAAGAGATGCACTAAGTTTAGGGAAATACCCGGAGGGCGCCTTTGGGGAGTGGACGTAGGTCAAGGTTTGACTGAACCACTATAAATCTAGTGTATTCTTTCTATATTATTTCTGCATTTAATTTCCACACTTTGGTTTTTATTGTGGTGAATCTTGATCTTGGTTTTAAGATTGTGTTTGTTTTAAATACCGATTCACCTCTATCTTTTAGCCTTGGGCTGGTTCATAGGGCCTAACATCCCTAACAAGCTTTCTAGTGCTATCAGAGCACTTTCAGTAATTGGTTTCCTTATCATGCTATATACATATACTTAGATATTCCTGCCACACTACGAGAACATGTATAAGACCTACCCGCCTCTCCATATGCGTCGCATCGGGCCTCTTACCATGCTATGAGAGTGTGTGTATAGGGGATTTACTGCTCGCCACAAATGCTAAATGTGGAATTTTTTAAGTTTAGAAGGTTATATATGCATGGTTAAAGATGTGACAGTAGTGATGATGCACAAAATCCTTTCTTCATCTCTCGTTATTTTTCTTTTTTTTTTTTACTTTCTTTTATTTTTTCTCTTTTTTTGTTACTTCTTTTTTCTGTCTTATTATATGTATATAGATATAGTAAGTATAATAATAATAGTTGTAATAATAATTAATACAACTAATAACTTAAAATATAATAACAATGTATACCTAATTATCTAAAAGAGGTTAGGCATTGGAGATTGGGCAAGTTGAGATGGGAGTTATGGTCGGAACAGTGAAGCTGATAGGTTGAGATTGTCAATAGATTGAGCAGGTAAAGGGTTCGGGTGAACCGTTGGTTTGGTTTCAACATAGTAGGAGTGCCGGGATGTTTTAATTGGGCTCGGTTGAAGGTATGGGTCATTATAATGGAACTCAAAGTTGTTGTCTTGGTTGAGGTGAAATTGGAAGACGAACGGGATTTGCAGGCTCGATTATTGCTTGCAAGAGTTTTGTGTGAGAAAAGGAGTTCTCATGAGCTAGGTTTTTGTTTGAGGTGGAGTTTCGCTTGAAAGAAGATCGTGAAAGAGGGAGATCGTGAGTGAGATATTTGCATGAAAAGAAGAAAAATTGAGGGTTATCAATAGAGGTGTTAATATTTGACATGACACAAAAACCTGACCCGAATCCGACCTGAAAATTTTGGATTGGACCTGACCAGATTTCAAAATAGGTCGAGTTTGGCTTCCCAGATTCGACCCGTTTGAAAAATGGGTCGAGTTCGGGTTGACCCAACGAGTTGCTGGGTCAACCCAAAAACTCATTTAAATTGAATTACCCGCATCTTCCCGAGCTACCCTGGCCTGCCCACCTGCCAGCTACCGCCCGCTCACACTGCCCAAACTGCCCCCATGCCCGCCTGCCAGCTGTAGCACGACCACGCGCCCTGTTGCTGCCCGCTCGTAAGGCCCGCTACTGCCCACGTGACCCCGCTGCTGCCATAGCTGCCCCCGGCTCCTCGCTACTGCACACGAGCTCGCTTGCGCCTGCCTGTATGCCCTCCCACTTGTGCTAGGCTGCGCACGTCCATGCCCGCGCACCCGCTGGCGCTTTCCCTCTAGCTCACCCACGCACCCGCCAGTTCACGTGTGTCTATTCCCGCATCCACATGCGCGTCCGAGTTGGGTCAACCCGTGTCGGGTCAGGTCAACCTGGCAACCTGATGGGTCAGATCCGGGTTTGGATTTCTGACCCATTTACCTACTCGGGTCAGGTTAGGGTCTACCCATTTGAACTCGCGTCAGTTCTGAGTTTGACCCAAACTCGACCCGTGACCCAAAATTGACACCCTTAGTCATCATCCCCTGTTATTTTAACAACACTGAAGAGCGGGGTGCAATTAATGCATGTGCAAAATGTCGGCTTTAAAAATGTATTTAATGCAGGGTACGAGCGACCATATAAAGTAGTGGGTATGGGCTAGACTTTTTTTTTTTTTTGGAAAACCTAGGGCAAAAGCTCATGTATTAAAGAAAAACTAATTACAAGTAAGCATATATGGTAGAAAAAGAAATGACAACAAACTAATCCACCAAACTGCCTACAAAAATATCAGTAAGGGATCAAAAAAATAATCAAAAGACTTAGAGTAATAAGACCAGAACCCAATCATCAAATTTTATCAGAAGATAGCCATCATAGTAGCGGAGAAGGCTCAGGTTGCCAAAATAAACCAAAGGAAAATAAGAATAGAGAGCAGAACACTTAAGATGATTGGATGGCCATCACATAACCTCCAGTCCCAGACATCAAAATTCCATTCAGTCCCACAACCAAGTTGCCACACATGCCATCCATGGCTAGAATGGATGGGTTCAGCCTTGCTCATCATTGTCAGATTATCAAAAATTGAACACCTAAAACACTCATTTAACAGAATATTATCATAACAGGCATGCAAAAAATAGAAACCACAAAAGCCTTGAAACCAAACAAAACAAAATGGCAAGAACTGTAACATGGCTATCCCAAAAACTTCCATCCCAGCAACATAAACTGGCAACCCATCATCCAAAACTGTAGTAGAAATGAAGTTTCGCCTCTCCGATGAAAGACAAGTAAACCTCCCAATTATGATATAGCACATATGCAGGTTCATCAAAGCCAAAATAACAACAACCCAAAACCAGAAATGGAAGGCAACATGCCAAACCTTATATACTAGTAAACCTTTGAAGCAAATAATATTTGCTTTTCCACTTTGTTAGTTTGAAATACATAGCAGTAGAGATAGTGCAAATAATTTTAACAGGAGCAGCCCTACAATTAGAGAAACGACGATTGTTTCTCTCCCTCCAAAGATGATATATGATGCAGCTAATAGATAAGTAACAAAATCTTTCCCAACCTGCTATAGAGCTATGAATTATCAATGAAATCATAAATTTAAGAGAGATTGGGCCTCAGTAAAAAGTAGTTTAGATCTGGCAACATAGCCGTGAGGATATTAAAGGAGAAATCACAAGCAAAAAATAAGTGGGAGTGATTTTCAGGAGAGTTAAGACGAAAAGAGAATTCATGAGAAACATGAATCCCCCTATGCAATAAAATATCAACAGTCTTGAGTTTCCCAATCATTTCCATCCACGCAAAACTTGCACATCTAAGGGCATATTTTTTGTGCCAAGTGAAATTAAACTAGTTAACCTCCGGCAAATGAGAGTAGAAATGAGATATAAAATCTCTGAATGATGGCTTGGAAGAGCCTTTCCATAAAAATTTAGACTTCTCATTAATATTTATGTTAATAATTGCAGCAAAGAGAGCATTAGGTATGCTAACAGGAAGTTTTCAATGACCATCATGAATAAAATCCTTCACCGATTTATCAGCAAACACAAAAATGTTTTAAAATTGAGATATCAAATTTCCATGAAGCCATGGGTCCCAAGTCATAGAGAAGGCGCTATCTTGAGACACAAAAAAAGGAGATGTAGTCTTTAATCTTTAAAGGAGTAGCACAAATTCTTTTCCAAAACATGGAGGCATGTGGTGGAGGAGATTTCCAAGGTGAATCAAATTTCGCTTTATACCATGTGCTCAAAAAGGATTGAAACTTATAAAATCTATAGATGATAGAGCAATTAACCTCATGAGAAAGAGCATTAATAAACAAAATATCAAGGCCCCCAAAACATTTAGGCAAGGTAACCTGAGACCAAGCAATAAGGTGCAATTTCTTCTCATTTAAGTTGCTATGGAAAAAAATCTAGAGCAAAGTTTATTGATGGTAGCACAACAAGCTTTGGGTAAAATGGATCCTTTTATCCAATAAGCGATAGTATTGGTAATAGTAAATTTTAAAAACTAGACCTTAGGTCTGCAAGCGAACCAAATGTTCGATGAGCAACTCGTAGCCCGATTCTATTAAAACTTGTTTGTGATTATTTAACTAACTAAACAAATAAACTTGAACAACATTTTTATACTTGATCCTTAAATAAACAAGCTTGAACACTAATGTGTTCAGTTCATTTATGTTCATGAACATCATCATTTGAAGCTCGTGAACATGCTCGACATTAAGCTTGATTTGTGTTTAATTCAAAACTCATGAATAAGCTCGTCAAAAGCTTAATTAATATTTAATTAAAAAATTGATAAATATGTATAATATAAATATTTTAATTTATTATAACATAATAATAATATAATAATTTTAAATAATAAATTTTAAAGTAATTAAATATCATAATACATGTTGTAGTTTTAATTTCCTTACAATTACTAATTTATTATATTACAATATTAGATCTTGCTCATTTGATAGCTCAAGAATACTCGTTAGATTTGTTCATGAACATACTTGTTTCATAATTTAAAAAAAATCACTAAATATGTTCATGAACAGAGCTCGTTAAGGCTTGTTTGTTTAAAGCCCGATAAACACTAAATGAACCAAACACAAACTGAACATGAACCAAACATGAACATCATTAATTTAAACGAATCAAACATGACTACAAACAATACAGCTCGAATCAAACACAAACCGAACTTGAACAAGCTAATAGTAAACGAACACTCACATACTCGGCTTGGCTTGGTTCATTTGTATCCCTAATGGACCCTACCAATAAAAGAAAGAAACTTGGTTTTCCAACCAGTAAGTAAAGAAGAAACTTTGCTCAGTAGTGTTTGGAAATGAGAAAATTTGAACCTCTTGGAGGAAATTGGAAGTCTAAAGTAAATTAAGGAGTTGTTAACTTGATGAATACCAAGCTCATCACAAATAACTTGAACATCTTGAACATTGTTAGAAAAAATAATGAAACTTTTAGTAGCATTGACGTGTAGCCCAGAGATAGAACCAAAATGTTACAAACATCTATTCAAGCCAACAACATTTTCACGAGAGGCAACCCCAAAAACAAGAAGATCATCAGCATACACCAAATGGTTAATACAGTTATCCTTACATTTAATACCCTTGAAACACTGATTATTAAATGTATTATGTAGAATACAAGATAGCCCACCCATAACTATACAAAATAACATAGGATATAGGTGGAAACCTTGTCGAAGACAAAACATGGAATTGAAAAACCCATCAAGAGCGCCATTCAAACATATAGAGAAGTACGCGTCAGAAATACACCATTTAATCTATGAAACAAATAATTCAAGTAAACCTTTCTGAAAGAGTCTAACAATAAAAAACCCTTTAGAGATAGAGTCAAAGGCCTTCTTAATATCATGTTTTGCACAAAACCTCTTATGAGGACCCTAAAAATCCCTAAGAATCTCAGAGGCCAGAATAATATTATCTGTAAAGCATCTATTAGAGATAAAACCAAATTGGTTATCATGGATAATAAAAGGAAGAGTGATTTTTAGCAGATTTGCAATAATTTTTGCCATAATTTTATAAAAAACATTGCACAGAGATATAGGTCTGAAATCATTGATGTTAGAAGCAAGAGAGCATCTAGGAATCAAAATAATTGTAGTGGCTTTAACCTCTTTAGGAAGAGAACCAGTAGAGAAGAAATTATTTTCCGATTTAAACACGTGCAAGCTAATAATATGCCAAGATTTTCTATATAAAGCATAGGTGAATCAATCAGGTCCAGATGAAGAAGATTCATTGCCCTCAAAAATAGCATTTTTAACCTCTTCAAAAGAAATAGGAGCCACCAACATGCTATAACCAACTATTATCTTAGGCTAGGCCGGTGTTTTACTTTCTTATTATTATGTATAGGATTTTCAAGCTTTAATTACATGCTAATTATTATAATTAATTAATTGATATGATTGTTTATTTAAGTTTAATGCAGTATATGAATTGATTTTATTTCAAATGTGATTTAAGTACTGTGATTTTGATGATAAAAAATATTATTGTGTTTGATACTACTTTCTCCTATTTTTGTAATATTTTGTTTTATTTTTTTTTTTACTAATGTTTCAAGAAATCAATCTATCATTCACTTGAAATTCTGATCAGCTCAAGATAGGGTATACTATGGTTACATTTAGTTTTCATAATGCAATATATGAATTAATTTTATTGTAAACATGATTCAAGCACTATGATTTTGATGATAACAAATATTATTGTATATAATACAACTTTCTCTTATTTTTATGATATTTTATTTTATTTTTATGTGTACTAATATTTCAGGAAATTAGTCCACCATTCACTTAAAATTTTAATTAGCTCAAGATTGGGTAGACTAAGGTTACAGTTAATTTTTATTTTATTATGTATTTTTTCCTTTATTGAGTCGTATCACATAATTGAGTGGATATCATTACTGAGCAACCATGCACACACATAGGGGGAGAGATAAAAAAATGTTTTAGAGAGAATTATTTTTTAAGTAATTTGTATTATATGATCTTAGTTTTGTACTGTACAAAGTAATTCATATTATACAAAGTAATTTGTACTGTATAAAGTAATTCATATTGTACGATTTTAATTCAGACTATACAAAATATTGTGCTCTTTCAAAACCCTAGCCATAAAAGATTAATAAAGGTATTAATTTTGTACATATTGTATAATACTATTTGGTTCAATCTGTATGCCCTAATTAAAATCTTTCTTAATTAATCCATCGATATCAGGCAATCAAATCATGGAAAATTATTATGATGGATTGTATTGTATGATAGAGTTCTTGCTACATAATTACCCATGTACAAAATTAGTCATCCCAGAGAGAGCACCAACAAAAATTCATAATTTTGTACTGATCGTACCGTACGATATCTACATTACTAGATGATCACCTGTGTATGAAATTGGCCGTCTCAAGGATCATCCCAAATGAATAGAAGGAATTTTTATAATTCATACTATACAATATTTTGATTGTAATGTACAAAATGTTATAAAAGTTAAATAGTTCATTTAAATGATCTTGTTGGACGAGTCTTAATTACACTAATCGTACCGTACAATACATGTATCGTACTATACAAATAGAAGATGAAACTCTTGAAATTTAGGATTTTTTAAGCCCACCATTTAAGGATTTTAATACTCTTATAAGAAATTTTTTTGTTGTTGGGTTGACCTGAGAGAGAGCTTAGAGAAGGAAGAGAGAGCTTGAGAGAAAGAGCAATCCTTATGAGGAAGAGTTGTGAAGGATTCACAAAAGTTGCTCCAAGCAAGGTTTACAACATTTTTTTAAAGTTATTTTTTGCTTTCTTGGTGGTTTTATGAGGAGATCTTCATTAACATCAGATCCAAGGTTCTTTGCCTACTCCAGGAGTGAGTAAAAGAATTTTTAGGGTTCTCTACTTACTCTAGGAGGGAGTAAAAGGATTTTTAAGTTTTTTTCCTACTCCAGGAGGGAGTAAAAATATTCAAGATACTCTGCCTCACTAGGTCGGTGGAAATATTTAATAAGTGATTCTCTACCTTGCTGTGGGGGAAAAATGAGAGACTACTTTTAGTCCATAACCTTGGAAAGGAAGTTTTCGGGGAGTGGATGTAAGTTAAGTTGATCAAACCATTATAAATATGATATGTTCTTTCTATTTACTTTTTTGCATTTAATTTATGTATTATTCTGTGATTTGTTCTAAGGTCAAAATCTATAATTTTTTTATTGTAAAATTAGTGTTGCTTCACATAAATTGTTTGTTTTAAAATATTCAAAAAGATTTCCTTTTTTTTATAAAATTTTTAAATAAAAAATTCATTGTAACCCCTCTTGGTTTTCCTCGGGCTTGGGCATACAGAGCTTTTAAAAATAAAGGGGGAAAATAAAAATTAAGCTTTAAATTAATAATATTTTTTATACAGTTGCTGTATAAAATGTTAAGTCCCCCTTTAAAATTAAAAGAACATGACCAAGTGTGGATGATTTGAGTATTTTAATTTGGATATATATAACTACTTGGGATGATTTAAATGAAAATTCATAGGATAACCATGTAAGTGATTTGAGTCTAGATTTTTAATTTTATTCAATATAATTTAATTTCAATTGAATTGTAGATATTTAAAAGTGCTAAATTTGAGATGGGATATTTATATCCAACTTAGATTCAAAAGAAGAGAGGACATCCCTTAGAAGAGTGTCCTCTTCCATTTGGAAAACTAAGTTAGGATAATTTCAAAAATTCAAAGAGGAGAGATTACACCATTTCAAGGGGAGATTTCTTTTCATTTAGATATCTTGACCTAATGGATATAAGGAATTCATAGAATGATGAAGAAGTGAAGATCAAAAAAGATCCCATTCTCAAAGTCACTTGAGTTTAAGGAGTAGAATCCATATTGTTGTTAGTGGTACTCGACCACTTTACTTTCTACAGATTTTTTTTTTTAAATATTAAGTGGCTTTTACCACATGGACTTTGAATTTAATTTAATTTGATTTGATTAATTTATTTAATTTGCTATCTTCTGTAGATTCCGAGAGTCACACAGTGAGCAAGAGCTTGATGGTTGGCGGCGATTTAGGATCGAATAGGAAGGGAGAAGCTAATCGGAACTCTTAGGGGCTATTTGGTATCGGATTCACAGCGGGATTTAAGTCGGATTTACGCTAAATCCAGCCAAACAGTTTTTGTGCGCGCGTTAAATCCCGGGATTCAGTAAATCCCGGATTTACGAATTTACAGCTTAAATCCGGGATTTAGTAAATCCGAGGGGTAGTCGGATTTATTAAATCTGAGCTGGATTTATCCGAAGAAGCGCGCGAAAGGAGAAAGTTACCTTCACAGCCAGCGAGCTCCCGTTCTTGCTTCCGATCAAAATGTCGTAACTTCTGATCCGGGTTGAAGTCGTCGCAGGAGCGAAGTCGAACAGCCACGAAGGAGCCGAAGAAGCGACGCCTGCAATCTCTACACCTCCTGCAAAAGCAACGGAGCCGAACAACAACGACGGAAAGAGAAGATGAAAGGCAAACCCTAGACGTCTCTAAGTTATTATTGATTAACTTAATTAATATAATTTACATTATTAATACTTAAGTAAATTAATTAAATAGTTAATTGTATAATTAGTGGCATAAATTAAAAATTAATTTAAATTATTAATTAATTATAATTAGATAATTATATAATTTCAACTTAATTGCCATAATTAATAATTAATATTAATACAATTATCTCTTAATTAATATAACTTAAATATTATATTATAAAATAATAATCAATAGTGTAAATAATAATTAACAGAATAATTGTATTAACAGTATACTTTTTATTAATTATGAGCAAAGTCATCGCAGGGGTCAAAGTCGAACAACCACGAAGAGGTCGCAGAAGGACAAGTGCAATCTTATACACCTGAAAGCAAACGAAAACCGAAGAGCAACGATTGCAAAAAAGAAGATGAAGAAAAAGTCATACAAACTCTAAAAAGTTATTATTGATTAACTTAATAAATAATCTAATATATAATAATAAGTAAATAATTTAATAATTTAATTGATATAATAGTGCATAAATTAAATTATTCTTAATTTACTTAATTGGTATAATTAGTAATTAAATATATATATTAGATTAATTAATATAAATTAATATATTATTATTAAATATATAATTAATTTGTAATAAAATTATAAGTAATTTTACTTAACATATTATTAAATTTAATTAACCACATTATATTTTTTTATTTTTAATTATAAATTTATTTTAAGTTTAGTAATTAATTTTTCACATTTAAATCCCTAACTGCTATAAATCTGAAAAATATGTTACCACAACAGTCTTCTCAGAATTTCAACAGGGATTTTCATTGCATACAAACATTTTCAGATTTAACACATTTCAAATTTACTAAACCGAATTTACAAGATTTACTAAGGCATTCGTTTGGGAACGCTTTTCTTACGCTTTCTAAAACGGAGTTTTTTAGTACAAAATTTATCATGTTGTACTAAAACTCCGTTTTAGAAAGCAGTAAAAAAGCCGTCCCAAACGAAGCCTTTTGTACTAAAACTCCGTTTTAGAAAGCAGTAAAAAAGCCGTCCCAAACGAAGCCTTAGTAAATCTTGATCTCACTAAAGTTAAATCCCACTTGTTGCCAAACAGCCCCTTACTCTACTTCACAATGGCGTCAACCTTCCGCATTGCCTTGAGAAATGGGGTGTGTAGGAGGGCCAAAGGCCACAAAGCTCACAACTGAAGAAGCGATTGGCGAAGAAATGGCCATGAGGAGGCTGAAGAAGCAGGTACGGATTCATTGGAAGCTGGCGATCGTATTTTTAGACGATCATAAACTTTGAATAGCAGCTGGACGATCTGTTTTATTATTATTATTATTATTTTTATATTTTGAATCTGTGAAGCTTCGAGGAGGTTCGAGGCGGTGGAGTGGTTAAGGAAAATGGATCGTGGAGCAGTGGAGATCCCGTAGGGAGAGCCGTCGGAGGAAGAGTTTTGCCTTGCGTTGCGTAATGGGTTGATCCTTTGTAATGTTTTGAATAAGGTTAATCCTGGAGCTATTCCCAAGGTATTTAAGCGCGTTCAGTCTGATAATCGAGATAACCTTTTTTTTCTTTGTGGCCACTACTTTGAATTTACTCATTCCCTGTTTATTAGTATTGATGTTTCAAAGGTTTGAATTTGTATTATTTTTGTTCATCGAAAATTTGGCCAACTTCTCTTATTTGGTAGTATTTATTTTGATTGACTGCAAATTATCATTCGAATTATTTATGATAACGTCGATGGAATTGGCAATGGGATGTCACCGAGCAGGTTGTAGATAACCCTGCTGTTGCCGTTCAGTTGGCTGATGGAATAGCTCAATCAGCGTTCAATATTTTGAGAACATGAGGAACTTCCTCGTTGCTGTCAATGAAATGAAACTTCTTACATTTGAAGCATCCGATCTAGAAAAGGTAATTATCTTCTATTCAATACTAGCTTTAAACAAAATTTTAGTTATGAAAGTTAGCAAACCCTGTGTTTTTCTAGAGAGAAATGTTTATTGGCCTTTTTTGCTTGTTTAATGCATTTAAAAGTGATATAGCAGAAACTAAAGCGTATTCGAGAACAATAAACATGACAATGTGTTATCAATCGAAAGTGAAAGAACGTTTTTTAGGCTTCTGTTATGGTGATAAATGTCCTTTTAAGAAATCGTATTATATCAAATCCGGTGTCCCTGTCAGAAGGTTCATACTAATAAACCAGCAGCAAAGATCCATTAGGATCACCAACACACTGAAGAAACTCAAGGAAGAAGACGACTTAGTTTCAGATAGACTCACTTGCTCATTTTACTGTAGTGGAGTAGAAGTATAAATACAGAAGTAGTGTAAAGCAGCAGAAATATCTATACTACCCTAGACAGTTACATAAAGCGAAAAAGTGTAAGCTGCTTGATCAGAGTTGAGGCACAGCAGCAGTTAGTTGATGCTCAGAGAAGTGGCGGATAAATACTGCTTGCCACCATCCCTCAAGCTGATGGGTGGAACAACCATCAACTTGGTACGAAGTGATTGAAACTTGGAAACATGTAGAGACTTTGTGAACATATTTGCTATTTGGTCCTCAGTTGCGATGTGTTGAATGGCGATTTGCTTAGTTTGAAAAGTGTCCCTGAAGAAATGATGATCGATTTCAATGTGCTTAATCCTCGCATGAAAAATTGGATTGCAGGCTATGGACATTGCCGATATATTGTCGCAAAAGATGGGAGTTTGCTGTAATGATATGTTGAAATCATGGCAAAAAGCGAATCCAGATGAGATCAGCGGCAACTGTAGCAAGAGATCGATATTTCGCTTCGGTAGATGACCGAGCAGTTGTAGTTTGTTTCTTAACATACAAGGCTATGAGAGCGTAGCCGAGAAAAATACATTATCCAGTCGTCGATTTGCAATCGACGATATCACCGGCCCAATCCGAGTCAGAGAAGGCAGTAAGCTCAAAATCAGTTTTTTCGAATAAAGAGACTATAGTCGAGTGTTCCGCGTAGGTATCATAGTACCCGTTTGAGAAGCTGGTAGTGTAGGAGAAGTGGTTTATTCATTTGTTGACAAAGTTTGTTGATGACAAAAGCAATATCTGGCCTGACCGAGAATAAGTATTGAAGAGAACCTATATTCTAGCGGAAGAGTGCTGGTTGAGCAAATGGTTGTTGGAGGGATGGGTCGGTGGGGCATTTATTTGGGAGTGATGTTTGGATTGGTTTGCAGTTTGTCATAGATGCTATGTGAAGGAGCTCTTGGATGGAGTTTTGTGTGAGATGAAAACCGGTGGAGGTACGAGTAAAATCGATACCGAGGAAACGAGAAAGAGTACCAAGATTCTTATTTAAAATTTGTTGTGGAGATTTGTGATGAGAGAGGAAATGAAAGATGAGTTGTTGTCGGTGATAAGGATGCCATCGACATAGACAAGTATGTATATGGTGATATTGTTTTTATATTGGAGAAGGAATGACGGGTCGGCGCTGCTAACTTGAAAGTTTTGAGTGCTGAGATAGCTTGTTAGTGTAGCAAACCAAAGTTGTTTAAGGCCATAGATTGCCTTGCGAAGGAGACAGACATGATTTGGGAATTGAGGGTCAGTAAAATCAGGTAGTTAAGCCATGTAAATGGTTTTGTCAATGTTACTGAGGAGGAAAACATTAACAACATCAAGTTGAAACACTTGCCAATTGTAATGAAGAGCTACGGTAAGGAAGATACGAATGGTAGGAAATTTGACGACAGGGCTGGAGGTTTCATGATGGTCTATGCCGTATTCTTGTTTATATCCCTGGGAAATTAGACGAGCTTTGTGACGGGCTATGGAGCCATCGGCAAGACGTTTTTTTTTTAAAATCCATTTGCAGCCGATTATTTGATGATTATATGGTGGTGGAACTAGGGACCAAGTCCCTTGAGCTTGTAGTGCATTAAACTCGGCAGACATTGCATTTCGCCAATGGGAGGATTTACGGGTGATGGTGTAGGAGGTAGGAGTGAGTTTGATGGTATGAGTAAGATTTAGAATTTGGGGGGGCTATAGAGAGCCTGTTTGAAGTCTTAAAATCATTGAATGGTGTGGTATTTTGGATGGGGAAGTGGTGGAGCTGGATGGATAAGTTTGATTAGTGTTGGGTTGGGTGGTCGGGGAAGTAGATGGTGTGGAGGAGAAGTGGGAAGCAGGTGAAGATTGAACAGGGGAAGAGGGGCTTGTAGGTTGGTGGGAGATTAGAGTATCTGTAGTAGAAATTGGGTTAGTGGGAATGGGAGGAAAAGGTGTAGGGGTAGTAGAGGTGGAAGGTTGTGTTGTATGTGGAGTAGGTAGAGTGGAGGGGAAGTTGTGCTCGTCAAATGTAACATAACGAGAGACATAAATTTTGTCTGTAATGGGATTGTAGCATTTATAGCCTTTTTGTTGAGTGGCATAGCCGAAAAAGAGGCAAGGAATGGAACGAGGCGCAAGCTTATATGGAGTATATGGGCGAAGCCAAGGGTAGCAACGACAACCGAATATTCTCATGTGGTGATATGTTAGCTGAATATTATAAAGGAGTTCATATGGTGATTGCGGGAATTATGAGAGGAAGGGTGTCTATTTATAAGGTAAAGTGCAGTATGCAGTGCCTCAGTCCAAAAAGAAGAATCTAGAATCCGGCGCGGGAGCTTCTCTTTTTGATAATGTCAAAATGGGAGAACGTACTGTTGAATTTGTATCATTTTTCTTTCAAAAAATTAAAAACAACAAAAATTTTATTCTCCCATATTTTTAAAGTTTTATTCTAGTAAAGGAGAGATTAGAAGAAAATGTTTTCTTTTTTGCAAATTCAAATAGTAATGTTTGTCATCATCAAAAAGGGGGAGATTATTGCGGATTTGTTTTCATGGTTTATGATTTTGATGATAACAAACACTCTTATTTCTCTACGATTGCCTTATCTACTGACATTTCAGGTCCACAAGATCATACTGCAATTTGAAACTAGCTCAAGATTGGCTATACTAGGTCTGAGTCAGTTTGTAACTTTTTTTTCTTTTCTTGAGTCTATTGTAATTGGTGTAGCTCCTGATGCTATTTAGCTTTGCACATACACACCTTGGAAGATTTTCTGACAGTTCCCTAGAGTTTACTGTTTTTTGTAACATCGTCTGGGATGATATTTATATTGGCCTGAACGATCGGTTCAAAAGCAGAAACCCTAATTAGGGCATCCTCATTAAGGTAGCCGTCAATAAGCCGATCGGCCTGAACGATACTTGTATCGGCTAGGACAATAAGCTAAAAACAGAAAGAATCAGCCGCCATGATCCATGATCAGTTTAGGTATTCTTTATTTTAGGACATCGGCCAGGACGATATCCACATCGTCCTAGACGATTTAACTTAATTATGCCTAAATTAATCTGACATCTTTGGAATGCATTAAAGGCTGATTGATTCGATCACATCGTCTCGGACGATCGTAGGATCGGCCGGGACGATGTCGTGGATGATTGACATCGGCCAGCTTCGATTCAGAGCGATGATCAGGACGATTGTACTCGGTTTTAAACTAATCGGCTAGGACGATATTTCATTGGCCTAGACAATGTAACCAATTTTCTTCTAATCGTCCCAAATCATCACGGGCTGATTGATCTTAATTTGTACTGATCGGCCAGGACGATAAAGTCGGCAAGTTGCATTAATGAACTCGTTTTGAGATCTTTTATTTAAGCTTTGACAAGACACTTGGTAAGTGTCTTTAGCAGCCATTGTCCTTCAAAATTTCCCTTTCAGCCTTTTCTTTTTATTCTCTAGGCTATAATAAAATAATCCTATTTCCAGTCATACCAAACATGCTTAGAGTGTCGCTGCTCCGATTTCTCTTCGCTATTTTTATGACACAAGTCATAGCTTTGCAATTTCTCCATACTTATCTATAACAACATTTCAAATTGCCTAAAATTTATCTACGCACTGGTTGTTTCAACGTAGGTGCTTGAAAGTTGTTGAAATTGCCTATTGAAAGTGAATTTTATTCAATTGAGGCTTAATATTTTGTCTATTTTGTACAAACTATCTTCTTACAAATTCATAAATCGTATATTATTTTAATAATAAATAAATTTCGAACACTTAATATGGTTTTATTACTACTAGTAAATACGCAAAAGCATTAAATGCACATGGATTAAATTTTGTGTATTGTGATGTATTATTTGAATTATGTATAAGATTTTTGAGCAAAATCTGTTTAATATTTATTAAATTATTTAATTTGTTTAAATATTCTGTTTTCTGCAATTATCATGTATTAAAAAATATTTTAATTCTAAATTATCTGAAATTAAAATATTATGATTTATAAGCATTTCTAATTTGCATGCACACTTATAATTATTATGCAATTATTAAGAGCATTTTTAATTTACTTTTTAGTAATTTAACGTTGTTAGATTCAATTAATTGCATGTACACACATAGCAACTTCGTTTAGAAAAAAATAAATTAAAAATATTTTAGAGCACAAATAATGTGGACTTTGAATTTTGGTGACTCGGATTCTAGAGAGAGAAGCTCCCGCGCCGGATTCTAGAGAGAGAAAGTTTGAATCTTTGTTTTTCGCGGGTTTCTTGCCTTCGGCCATGGCGGCTTCTGGCCGTCCTCCGTCGGACCCTCCAGATCTTCAACCTCTGGCTGATCATCAGATTTCTTCTAATCGATCACGCTCTCCTTCTTCCGTGCATTCTTTCATTCCCCGTAAAGATGATCAATCGAATTCAAGATCAGGTTTAAAACCTTTGACTATTAGAGAAGGCTCTGATTCCATCGCTCATCACGTTAAACCTCTTCCTTCTTCTGAGGGAAAGGGTAAGGGTTTGGTTTATCCTTCGGCCTCTGTCTTTGGTAGTTTGGATCGAAGTTCCCCTGGTGTTGGCCCTGTTCTTCTTGGGTTAACCCTTGGTTCTTTGGAACATGATGTTCTTGATTCTTCGCATTTGTTTGCTATAGACATCAAGAAGACTGGCAACACCGATGGAACTCTTAATCGAAATTTTTCAGCCAAACCATTGAATCCTGTCTGCTCTTCTGTTGATCCTAACAATACTGTTTTATCAGGTGCCAAAACTATTGATGAATTTAGCAACCTGAAGGATTCCTTTCTCAATGCCTGGAAAAAACCTCATCATATCAAAATTAATTTTGATGCGAATTCCACCGTTATGTCCTCTGACGGGGTGGCAGTTAAGCTGAACACCGATCAAGAAATCAATAACTCTCAAATCCTCTCCAACTCTGTTGTGTTGAAGGTTTTGGGTAAGAACATCCCTTTTTCGATTTGCAGCATTGAATTACGCAAGCAATGGAATATATTCGGTAATTTTCACCTAACCTCTTTGTGACTGAATTGGATTCTTTGCTCGTTTAAGTCTTCCGCAACTATGGAGGAAGTCTTCAGTGGAGGGCCATGATACATTGGTGGTCATATTGTCGGTTTGGGCAAATGGTCGCCTTCCTTTTCTCCTTTATCTTTAAAAGGTCTAACTGCACCTGTTTGGATTCGTTTCCCACAACTGCCCTTGCATTGTTGGGACGAGATTGCAATGATAGCTTCAAGAATTGGATCACCCATATACTTTGACGGTAATTCCTTTAGTTGGAGCAAGAAAGAATTTGCGCGTATCTGTGTACGCATTAATCTTGAATCCAAGCTTCCTTCGGGTGTCTGGGTTGATGGTTTGGGAGGTAGATTCTTCTAGAAAGTAGAATATGAGAAATTATTTTCATTTTGCTTTAACTGTGCTAAAATCGGGCACCTGAAACCGGCTTGTCCAGAACTTCGGATGGCCAAGCCTATTGATCCCAGTTATGAATTGAATGACAGAGATATTCATGATGACTTTCATCCTGAACACCATGAAAATTATGGGTCCTGGATTCACGTAAAATTAAAAAAGAGACCAAAGCAAACTAGGAGTCAATTAGATTCCTGGAAGAAGGAAATCAAAGAGCCAGAAACTCATTTTACTGTCAGTGGTAACATTCCAGATAGTTCTATTTAGAAATCGAATGATGTCACTTTGATTGAAGATAGGACTTTAAACAACATTCAACATCTGAAGGCTATTCCAGATGCAGAAATTAACCTGTCCAATAGCTTTGAAATTCTTAATAAAGCTTCTAATCAGTTTGTAGATGGTAATTCAGCTGAAATCACCACTGAATATGTGATGCGGTTTGTACTGCTATACCTGAGGAAACAACAGCTGAGAAGTGTCCAACTGCTAATGAAGGTTCTTTTGTTCCTCTAAAAAAATTAGTTACTGACTCCAACACTTCTGATCCTACTGATCCTTCACTGGTCAATGAAAAATCAATTGAAATCTCTATTGATCCCATTCACAATGATTCTACTGCTTGTGCTGGTGACAAACAAGATTGTTCTGGTGGTAACCATCTTGTTATATCAGATTTTCCTCATGATATACCATTGGCTGGTACATCTGGTTTAAATTTCTCCAATTCTGCCAAGCTAAAACCAAAGCCTCAATTAAAATTTCTGGGTCCAATTGAACCGTTGTCCAGAAAAAGAAAAGTTGAAGGAAAATGTAAGAAAAAAGGTGGGGACTTCTCCCCTTCAGTTAATTAATGTCTTCGTTAATTTTCTAGAATTATAGAGGGGTCAAGAAGAAGGAGATCTCCCTCTACCTTAAGGAAGTAGTAAAAGATAACTCTGTTTTTTTCGTGGGCCTTACTGAAACTAAGTTGGCCTCGATCAATAAGATTGATGTCAATAGAATTATTGGCAACAATTGGGATTATTTTCATCAGCCTGCGGCAAGTACTGCTGGTGGAGTTTTGGTAATGTGGAATTGCAATTTGGCAACCTTCATCGTGATTGATCATTCCCCTCAATTTGTTTTTGGTGCTTTGATCACTCCCAATAAGGGTCTTTGGAATGTGGCTATGGTCTATGGCCATCAAGAGCTTCAAATCAGGAGAGAGCTTTGGAGCCGCCTTGATAATCTTGTGAAGGATGATGTTCCTACAATTGTGGGAGGAGACTTTAATTTTCTTTCCAAGGATGATAAGAGAGGTGGCAAGCGTTTTTACATGACCAAAGTGTCTAAGGAGATGAGGTTATTTATGGCTAACCAAGATCTTCATGATTTAGAAGTAATTGGTCCTAAATATACTTAGTGCAACAACAAACAAGGAACTGCTAGAATTTGGGAACGTTTAGATCGCTGCTTGCTGAATTCTTCGGCTCTTCAGCTTGTCCCGTCAGCTTCGGTCAAGCACCTTGCTAGGATTGCCTCTGACCATTGTCCCATTGCTTTTAAGCTTGATGATACTAAGCATTCTCAATCCAAAACTTTCAGATTTGAGGACACCTGGAAATCCTATCCAGCTACTTGGAGAATTGTAGCTAATGCCTGGAATAAGCAAGATTTCGGTGATGAGGCCGAAGTTCTTAACAGAAAGATCAAGAGAACATTGAAATCACTTTTTTATGGCAGAAGAATAAATGCAAAAATCTAATTTTACTGAAGGAGCTGAAGAATGACATTCTTAAATTACAATTGCAAGAAGAAGCAGATGGTGGTCTCAGTCTTAATGATCTTACTCTGCTGCGTAGTAAGGTAAGGGAACTCAATGTTACCTTACTTAGACTTTCAATGTGGTGGAACCAACGTGCTAAGGCGAACTGGAACGATGAGGGGGACACCAACTCGAGGTTTTATCATGCCTATGCTACGGCTAGGAAGAATGGCAAATTGATTAGACAAATCAATGATGAGGATGACAAAGTTGTAGATGAAACTGACAAAATTGAGTCAGTTTTCTTAAAGTTTTTTTAAGACATGGAAATTCCGAAATTGTAATAATCTGAATTGGCCTTCTGTTGATACTAGTTGTACTTCATAGATGATGAATTATTTTTGTACTATAAAGATTGGTGTGAACATGGATATAGTAAATCTTCCATAAAAGACATGATAAATGTGATGATTTGCTAACCACTATACACAACATAGTAGGTCTACAAGCAAAGAAAGAAGAATGTTAATGATATAACTTCCTTTTTACTAATACTGACCATTTTGCAGATAAATACACAATATTCTATCTACAAGCAATCATACCTGATGCAGTCTATTGGGAAGATAACAACTACTGAAATACTATGAATACAAGGGAGCATAAGTAAAACATATAAGAAGTTGTGATAAATCCAAACCTTACGAGCTGCTGAAGGAAACTCATTATACAATCAAAGCATGAGATTAGTTAGTGCATTATAATCTACCTGCATAAATCATGTAAATAGTGCACGACAGTCTACCTATATGAAACGGGAAAAATGACAGCAATACAACGCCACGCCATCGAATCTGCAACCTTCGTACAAGCAGACAAAATGCGTCAATAAAGTCTAAAATAAATACTCTCGCACATAGGTACATGAAAGGGACAAATGTAACTAAACACCCGCATAGGCCCTGACGAGTGTGTTATTGGTACACGTGATGTCTAGGTATGTTGTGCGGGTTATTAAATTTAAATCTGATTCTCCTGAGTAAGTAAAAAGGAGTCGATAGGGTTTAATTATAAAAGGCCCCCAAGCATTCGCATGTGCCTCGACGAGCTTGTTATAAGTACACACGTGATGTCTAGGGATGTTGCACAGGTCGATAAGTGAATTCAAGTTCGAACATGATCCTTCTATACGGATCAATAAAAGTTGAGAAGGTTTGAACTATCAAATAAATATATAGTTGTGGCGACCGGTATATTTGTTTCAGCACATTCATATTAGGCCTTCAAGGCCTATAGTCAAGAGAATTCAATAATAAAGGTATAAAACCTACAAAATCGGATCCCCTATCGGTAAGTTAATAGGGTCGACAATGTTTAGTCAATGAATGACCCCACACCCCGATAATGGATGCATTGAACTTAAATCTCAATAGGAGGGGTGATTCAAATACTTTCAGATGCCTCCCAAATGCTCAAATGTCCCCAATACTAAAAAAATCCAAAATTTTCAAAATCTAAAAAAATTTAAAATTGAAATTCAACCACAAAACATTTAAAGAAAAATTCATCCACCATCCGCAATAGTTTGTCAATGTGGATAAATTAAAATTTATTTTAGCTCACATAGAGCTAATGCCTGGTCGAAAATATCACTAGGATCCATTCTCAAACAATCTCCTGCCACTAAGGGTGTGGTACGTGTCCTCTGACCGGCGGTTTTGTCGCTAAATGATACTGCAGGATAAACGGTCATGACCCAGAGCCCTTTGAACCAAGTGGTTTTATTGACAAATGGCACCACGAAATATCGGTTATGGCCAGAGCTAGTGAGTTCCTTAATGACATTAAATCCTTGATATATGAATCAATAGGATATGATTGATAGGGCACAAAGCCCTCTGTTAGCTAAGGTGGATTCAAATTTATCTCCTTAGACAAACACTCACCCCAGGTCTATAAGGTCCCCTTGGACGAAGCAACCCATGGCTGCCGACAAGGATCCTTCTGTCAGGTTGGGTCAACTACCTCCTATGACTAAGTAGACCAGGGACCACGATGACCCGGGACGACGGAACCATGAGATCTTGATTGAGTCCATTATCCATTCGCCCACCATCCGCTTTAAGTGCAAAGTGGTGAAATTTTTATTTTAAATATCAATTTTTCAAATATCCAAACTCTTCAAATATCCAAAGCCCATTGCTGCAACTATATGCCAGATAACACGTATCTGATTGAAGACTAGCCTTAATCAAAAGTTCTCTCTCATTATCAAGAGGGAAATTAACTATAGGGGCTTACGCCTATAGGAAACCATAACTCAGATCATAAAGTCCTCATAAAATGAGGGTGAAATCTCTAGGTAGTGTCTTATCTACAAGCTCGGAACTTAGTTCGTTAAAACTCCCTCGCCAAAGAAAAGCAAAAAGCGGGTGGAGGCCAGGGCTGAATTTTCGGAGCCCACAAAGATCTAATTTGAATTCAAAATCTAAGAGAGAATTATTTAGGGAAAAGTTGGAGGAATTAAGGGGGGAAGTTTTAATTACAATTGGGATATAATTAATCAGGGAAATAAATCTAATTTGAAATCAAATATGAGAAGAAATTATTTAAGAAAATGGGGCTGAATATGGTAGGGAATTATGAAAGCCTATTTAAGGCTAACAATATGGTGATTTCAGGGTTATGTTTTGGAGTTTGCTGAATTTAGTTTGTTCTTTAGGTTATTTGGGCTCTAGCTGATGGATAAGGATTTGAGAGAGTTGGATCTTTATCTCCAATTGAAGATCCAATTGTATCTTGCTTTTTTCTTTAGAGTTCTTTTAATAAAAATTGTTTTGGGGCATTCTTCTTCCCAATTTTTCATGTTTCATTTGTTAATTTTTGTAAAAAGTACACCCACTTCCTTTCCGAAAGATATTCAACCAACATCAACATGTTGCGTAGGCGATTATGGGTTTTGGAAAAATAGGAGTTAGTATGGAGTCTTATTTGAATGAAGAAAAACTGCTATTTCATTAAAGAAAGTAGAATTAGGCAATTACAAAGGGTGTAAACAGAAGTTTCTATATCTTTCCCAAGCCCCCGCTTTCTCTAGCTCTATTCTTTTTCTGTCTTCCCAGGATGTCTTCTTTTATATAGAATAATAATTAGTAAATAACTAATGGTAGAAAAGTTATTATAAGAAATTAGAGATTCAATCTAAATTAATTATGGTAAAAGATTTTGACTCAGAAGTCGAAGCTAGGCCGTTACCTGGGCTACTCGGCAACAAATTATTTTGCATGATAAGATGACTTTGCTTTTCTAACAAGATAAATTTTTCCAAGACCTTTGAAACCTCTCAGACTTAGATTCTTCTTTGCATTCACTTTACAACAATTACTCTCGAAAATTCTTTGTCCATCCTTCTCTGCATTCACTTTGCAAGTATTTTAATTTCCTGACCATGCTTGAATGAGCAATAATTTAGCATTATAAAAGAAGAAATTAATTAGATACCAATAAAATATAACAAATAAACTCACATATCCTTCCATCGTTTGAAAATATTCCAAGAACCCTAACGAAAAAAGAACAAATAATGGATCAACTAATTCGATTTTCTTTTTAGAATGATTTTATATAATTATGTAGAAGTATTTTTAAATTTTTTAAGATCATAGTTTGTTGCACTGATAGATTTTTTAAATTAAAAATTAAAATATGGTAAGAAAAAAAAAAACTAGCAAGGGGGGGAAATGAGATTAATGTTTAATGGAATTATTTAGCTTCAAAATTTGAAACATGCTGACCAAATAATATGAGAAATTGGAAGGCAAGAAAACACAACTAAAGCTTGTATATCTGTTCCAAATTGGGATAGAGTAATGAGGTAGAGAGTGGAGTGGATTTGCGAATACTAATATTTCAAGATGAGGTGAGATGACGATGAACTCAAAACTGAGGCAATCCACATGAGTTAATTAGGAGTTTGACTTCTTTGTCTTCTACCTTCTCTTATCCAGGGAACCGAAAAAGGATTCCAATTTTAGCTCAATGATAGAGAATTTATACTTTCCTGTTAGGAAGGCCTTCACATAAAAATCACTCCTTTGGAAAACAAAGCAATTACGAAGGGAGAAAGAATATATATATTTTTTCTGTATATGATGTCTCCTTTTACATATAAGAAGGAAAACATTGGTTACCAAAGGCAAAAATGTTGTTACAATTAGTCTGGGATTCAGTGTCCAGTTGGTTACTATAAGGCAACACTAACTCGGATAATTAGCACTAGGCTGGCACATGAACTGCTTGACAACAATGGCATGTCGAGATAACTTTGTGGCTCTCAGCCGGTAAGCTTTCCCTAGAACTTTGACTTAGCTTGGCCTCCTACAGATTCTTCTTGGCAACCTGAAATCTTTTATGAAACATCTTCGCCATCCTTTTTCCACATCCTCTTGGCAAGTATTCTAATCTCCTGATGTCAAATGAGAAAATGATTACCATTATAAAATAAGAAATTAATTACCCATAAAACATGAAAAATAATCTAAGATAATCTCCCATCCTTCGAAAATATTCCAATAACTTTAAGCCAAAAAGAACAAATGATAGATCAAAGAATTTAATTTCCCTTTTGAAAGTCTTTATGCAACTATGCAGAAGTATTTTCAAAATTTTTAAATAAAATTTTTAAAACTAAAACCTGCTAATAAAAGTATGAAAAATTGAAGGTATAAAAATGTCTTAAGTTGTACATTTGTAGAGCTTTTCTGTATAAAATCAAGCTGGAATTGGATCATAACCTGACTTATTCGGTTATGCACTTTTGAAGTATAATAGAAGGAAAGTAAGATAAGCAAACCTGTGGTCATAACAAAGCAAAATATATTGAGCTTGCTGCCTGGTGGAGATAAGTCATATAAACTAAGAGGGAATAATTAGGTGAGATGATGCTTGCTCAGGTGGCATACGATTAGATCTTTTTCACACAAATCTATAATATTTATGGAGTACAGAAAATAAAAGAAATACATATATTTTAAAATCATAATTTAAAGTGAATGGATGATATTTTTCCTTTAAATGAAGGTTGGGAATTCTCTATTGGTGAAGTAACATGTTCCTTTTTAATAGTAATATATTTTAACAAATGGAAGCTGAAGTCCAAGCCCTCATAATCTTACCTTTATGAAACAAAAGTTTGAACCCTGTTACAGAAATCGGATTCAACACCTTGAATGAAAACAAACTGGATTTTAATGCATTGGATGCTAGGATCAAGTGTTTTCCTTCACCAATTTCTTAATTGAGCATTTAAACTTGTTTTCTCATGAATTAATACTTTTTCTATTTCTTGAGACTCATTACGCACTGAAGGCTATGCCAAACAAAATTTCTGAACTTATCAACAGCTTTGTGTTGTAATGAAGAAAACAATGGGGGAGGACAACAAAACAATTTCCAAAGCAACATTTTTTGAAGTTATTTCAAAGCATCTTGAAGAATATGGGAGCAACTCCCCTTATCATGCTACAAGTTCAGATGCAAGCAATTTGGATGTTGTTGATTTTCAACATAAACAAGCTGGAGGTAACATTATTTTTGCCCCCTAAATGATAAGTTCATTGCTATTGTTTCTTTTATTTTAGATGTACAAAGTAAAAGATAATACTTACTGTGTCTTTTTTTAGTGGGTAACTTGGATAAGAAGCTGCTTCATTTAGGTTGTATAAAATTCATCATATTATCAAGGAAGCTTAGACAAAGTTGATAGTAAGAGCTTGCTTATTCTGATGCAGACCTTGCAATATATTTTCTATGGGTAGAGGAGAGAGTCAGGAAAAAAGGTGAAAAAGGGAAAGCTTCCCATATGTATCAATAAACCATGTTCATATTACCATTATATTCTTAACCACCATCAACTTTGGCATTTTTCGTCATTATGGATTGATGGCCCATCCATTGAGTTCGCTTTAGAAAAGTATAAACGCTTTATTCCCATTTCATCATAAAGTAAAGTTTATTTCTAGTCGGGAACCTATTGAGCTTAATCTTTAACATTTGTTGATCTTTTTATGTTTGAATTGATTTATGATTCTAATTTGTTGAGTCCAATCCTACATCCCGAACATATTAATGTTGATCTCAATACTAGTGTCGGGGTTGAGTCAACCACACATGGTAAGTTTCGAAGACAAAAGACCACGGTGTCACACGAAACTTGCTCGACACGCATCGACCGAAAATCGAAATTGCCGAATTGGCCTCTATTCGCATAACGGACAGTGCCAGCTCGTCCAGAGAAATGGAAACAACTAAGATCGACATCCATATTGATTGGGATCATCAATCGGCGAAAATTTAAAATTTTCATGCGCATATCAAGCCGGCATTGATGTGAGCAACAACGACGATCAATTTGATGCATGATTATTAAATTTTTTTATTAATTTTATTTTTTTTTAAAACTAATTACTAATAATAATAAAAAAAGAAATTAATAAAAAAAAGAAAAAAATCTAAATAATTCTTAAATTACCCCCATACTCTCATATCCCATCCCACTCTGTCCCTCATGCCACTCATGACATTCACACTCCAAACCGCATAGCACGAACTCCCTCTCCTTTCTCGGCTTCCTCTCTCTCATACGCCTTCAACCGCTGGCCACCAAGGTTTCATGCGTTGTGACGTCTCGCCATCGCTTCCACTGTGCACCTAAGATATATCCCTGACATTTGCTATTTTAAAATTTGCCTATGTATGAAATATAAGTACTCATGACTACTTTTATTGGCGAGCGGAGAAATATAAGTACTCATGATCTCTTTCATTAGCTAGTGAGAAAATTTGTATTAATATATAAGTACCCCATGACTGCTTTTATTAATGAGCGAAGAAATTTGTTTGCATGAGATAAGTACCCATAACCACTTTTATTAACGAGTAGGAAAATTTATTTGCATGAGAAAGTATTCGTGATAGCTTTTATTAGCGAGCAGGAAAATTTATTTGCATCAGCTAAGTACATGTGATCGATTTTATTAGCGAGTAGGAAAATTTGTTATATATAAAAAAACTAGTACTCATGACCATTTTTTTAGTAGGTGGGAAAATGTTATGTTTTATAAACAGGTACTTGAAAACCCATGACCGCTTTTATTAGCGAGCGGGAAATAAAATTTCGGCTGCAGTGTCACCTGACACCTGCCATAACTGCATTTATTAGTAGGCGGGTAAGCTTAACATGCCCGATGTAACCCTGTATGTGGGGATGAAGTTGGGGTGTTGCCAAAATTTATAATAAAATAATTGAGTTAGATAAAATTTAAATAGGTTAACACCTAATGTAGCTCCTAAGTCAACAAGAAATGAAACATGCATGAAAACATAATTTGCAAATGTTGAAAAGAAAAAAAATGAATGAAAACGTAATGAACTTGTAAATGAATTTTTTCTTGCTTGTCAACCAACACAAGCACAAACTAGATTTTTCCCCTTAGCTCCAAGCTCGCGCACACACTCAAATCACTTAGCAACACACACTCTAAACTGAAATGAACAAAAGCAGGGTTCCCTATTTATAACTCGGGAAATTGATCCCTTTTGGGACTTGTTGAGCTAAACTCTAAATACAAAATGATAAAATGAGTCATAGGTGCATAAGTGTTCTGGTAGCATGCACGTCAGCTGTTAAAATTAGGCTCGTATACACCCCGTGAATGTCATATGTCATGTGAACATTGGCCTTTGAAAAGAAATAAAATAACACACTGTTACGTGTCACGGGTTGTACAACCCTTCATTAAAGTGCACATGACGCGCTAAATCATTAAAAGAGGTGTCATCGTTGAGTCCCTATTATATTATGCATGCATACTAAATCATATACAAGCATATCATATGCACATACTAATGGTACGCAAGTGCATCATATATACATATTGAAATATATATAAGTATGTTACGTAAATTCATCAAAGATTGTGCAAGCACATAATGCAACATACAAAAGCGTCATGAAAACATGCTATCCAACATGCTAATATATCATATACATGTTATTCAACATGTTAATGGTTCATGTACATGCTTTATGCAGCATGCATTTGCGTCATGCAATAGTATTGTCCAACCTTGCAACATGCATATGCAATATCTGATATGTAAATGCATAATACATATTAGTCATGTAACACATAAATGTGTTACACAAGTATGTATGCAAACCTAATCCAAAAATTTGGGTTTTGACTTCCCTTGAGGTTGCTAGCTCATTAATTTTTGAGCTGAAATTTAGCTCATTATGAGCCGGTTTTTAGTTCATTTATTGAACTAAAAGTTAGCTCATTATGAGCTCTATTTTTAGTTCATTTATTAATTTATAACTCATTAATCTTTTCCCTTCTCCTCCCCTTTTCTTCTTAAAATTTTGAGCTTTGCCCCGTGGGTTTCCGTGGCTGACTGTGGTGGGTGGTTTTCCCGTGCCTTGGTTCCTCGGTTCTGTGCGGGCCTCCTTGGTTCTTGCTGCTGTCTCTTCGAGTTCCGCCTGGGCTTCTTTCTCGTGGCTGTTGGGTGGGTTTTCCTTGACTTTTGGTGCTTTGTTTCCTGTGTAGAATTGGGAATATTATGAGGTGGCTGTTGGCTTATCATTTCTTTCATTTAATTTGTGAGGAGTTTTTGGGGCTGTTTGGTTTCTCCTCTCATGCCTATATATATAGATGTTTTATGATGTTTTAGAGTTGTAAAAATGTTATTTTTGGAAGCCATAACCTGCGGGTTTGCTTGGAAAAGCTTGCGAGCTTTGTCCAACTTCTCTTCTTCTTCCTTCTAGGAAAGCTTGCGAGCTTCTCCTCCTTTTTCTTCTCGGGCTTCTAACCTCTTTCGTCTCTCCGCAAGTTTCATTCCACCTGTATCCTTCTTCTCAAAGAAATCAAGTTTAGGAAAGTCGTTGTCTTTATTTTATCGTTTGTATGCCATCAAAAGTTTGTAAGTCTTTTATATTATAAATTGAAATTATTTTTGGCTTATTTGTGTTCTTTAGTGTCTTTTCCATTACCTAGTAAAGTCTTATTTTATTAGCAAAAATTTGGGTCAAATACATAAATTTTTATTTTCCATTTCCATTCCTCTCCCAAATTTTTGCTTACATCAAATACATAAATTTTTATTTGATGTAAGAAAAAATTTTGGAGATAAATGGAAAATGTATAGGAGTTATTTTATATATTTATTTGATGTATTGTGGCTTTGCATTTCTATTAATGACAAAAATGAAAAGAAATATCTTTCAAATAGTTCTTAGGAATTGTCCTGCTACGATCTGACATGATTTGATCCATTCAGTATATGAGTTATGCCCGGTTAGGTCTGGACAATTCACAGGTATCTAATTAGGTTCATGTCTATGGGGCATGTTCGGGAGGGACCCTGGCTTAAAGCAATGCTCCCTGAAAGCAAGCCTTTCCCTAGGGTGTAGTTGCTAACACCATTTAGAAGCAAGAAAGAGTTCATCCCAGTAGAGTTTGTGACATGCGAGCTCACCCCTGGAAGATCAAATCAAAGATGCACTCATCAACAACGAGTCTGTCTAGGAACTCTCCTTGACGAGCCTTCGCCCTAAAGGGCACTTTCCCTTGGAGGATATGCTCCTCAACAACCGTTCTCAACCAGGGTCATCCACCTCTCATGGGCTCTGAAAATTTGTGTCCCGACCTCCCCTGTTGCTTTCAGAAGAGTTTTAACAAATTAGATTTTGAGGTAAATTTTCAGAAGGCAAATTGGATTTGTAGATAAGACATTACTAGAGATTTCGCCCTCATTTTGTGAGGACTTTATGATCTAAGTTCTGGTTTCCTATAGGCACAAGCCCTTATAGTTAATTACCTCTCGCGATAACCAGAGAGAACTTTTGATTAAGGCTAGTGTCATCAATCAGATACGTAACGTCTATCTGGCATATAGTAGCATTATGGGTTTATTCTTTAAAATTTTAATATTTAAAATTGAAAATTTCATCATCTTGCACTTAAAGTGGATGGTGGAGGGAATGATGATGAGCTCGATCAAGATCCCATGGTTTTGTCATCCCGGGCCATCATGGTCCCTAATCTATATAGTCACAGGAGGTAGTCGACCTAGCCTAACAAAAGGATCATTTGTCGGCAGCCATGGGTTGCTTCGTCCAAGGGAACCTTGCAAATCTAAGGTGAATATTTATCTGAGAGGACAAATTTGAATCCACCTTAACTAATAGAGGACTTTGTGTCATATCGATTATATCCTATTGATTCATATCTCAAGGATTTAGTGCCATTGGGGAGCATACGAGCTCTGGCCATGACCTTAATTTAGTGGTGCTATTTGGTTGCAAACCATCCGGTTTAGAAGGCATCAGTCATAACTATTTACCTGCGGTGCCATTTGACAGCAAAATCGCTGGTTAAAGTATATGTGTCATGTCCTTGTTGGCAAGAGACTGTTTGAGAATGAATCTTAATGATATTTTCGACTAGACATTAGGTCTTATGAGTTGAAGTGATATTTAAATTTGTCCACCTCGACAAACTATTGCGAAGGGTGGATAAGTTTTATTTTAAGTGTTTGGATGGTTAATTTCATTTTTAAATATTTTGGATTTTTTATTACTTTTGGAGTTATTAATTAATTGGGCATTTTGGTGGCATTTTAAATTCTTGTGCTCCCATTCAGTTGAGATTTACATTTAACACAGCCATCATCGTAGTATTTATGAGAAATTTTATTTTGTTGATTGAACATTATCGACTCCGTCAACTTGCCGACAGATGATCGGGTTCATCTCTGGTTTTATGCTTTTTTTTATTGAAGTTTCTTCATTATTGTCCTTGAAGGCCTAATATGATCTATAAAACAAAACATCCCGGTTGATGTTGCGATCATATATTTGTTTATTGGTTCAAGAAGTGTCAACTTTTGTCCTATCAAGGAGACAGATTGGGCTTGAATATAAGTTCATTTCTTGACTTGTGCAGCATCCTCAAACGTCATGTGTGTGAATACGACACGCTCGTCGGGGCCCATGCGGGTGTACAATTGTATTGCATTTCTTTGTGTTTGTGTGTATACATGTTGTAGTGCATGTCTGGGGGCATTTTTTGGATATTTGATGAGTCTTTTACAACAGCTCGTAGAAGCTTGTGTTTGTCGTAGCACTTCTGTTTTTGCTTGTAGGTAACATGTTGAGTGCACGACGGGTCCTCCACAGCGGCCAGTAGACGCTTGTATTTTCTCCATGTTATCCATCTCCGCACGTAGTTGGTCAATGTATTTGTCGGCCATTGAGTAGTGGTTAATTATAGGAGCGTTGTAACATCTACAATTATTGATCACCATCGACACATATTTATTATTGTGCACATGATTCATCTTCTATCATTGCTAGTAAGTGCTTGCATTCGCTACGATCATCTATTCCATGCTTGTAGAAGATCCATCACGCCATGTTTGTATATGATATGCAACATACATTGAACTCGTTATATACTCTTCATGCTTTTCCCTGAATATTACTTCGATGTTTCATTTCTAGTGGGATCGAGTACATTTACTTATACTTTGACGTTGATGGTGAGGCGTGATCACATTCAGCACTTGTCTTTCGTATCTATTGTATATTGGTCGTCGTCATTTGCGAGAATATGGATGTCGACACTATAATCACTACACATCGAGCTCAATCATCTGCGATGAACTGATGTGTTTATTTGCAAACTTAATTGACATTGGTCATAGGAATACTATTGTGTTTGGTTCTTGATGCTTGCATATAACGGGTCTCCTTCAGTTACGATATCTTATAGGTGTGTTTGCATTTGTTGCATTCCTTATACATTTTGTTGCGGTCTTTGGTCCTTGCAGTATATTCGCTACTGTTGCAGGTGGCATGTAGTGCGTATATCTGTATTTGTGAAGAACCAAAATCTATTGTGAATCTTCTATCCTTGCTTGGAGAGGGCCATTGTATTTGGCTAATATTGAGTAGTTATCAACTATAGGAATGATTTAGCATCCACTTCATGTTATTTGTCGTCACCTGCGAGTAGACTGCTATATGAATGAGGACTCCCCTACATTTGCTTTTGGATGCTAGCATTCATTATGCACATCACTGTGTATTTTTAGGGGTCACTACCATTTGCAGGAACATTCAACATGTTCATCAATGTGCCAATGTAGACTGTAGGAAAATTATGTTCATTGTTGACTTCTTTACGCATGCTAATCCGCAATTTGTATGTTCATTGCACTTTGACTTTGTATTCGTAGGAGAATGATACACCTGTTTGTAAATCAATGTAATAGGGGAGTTTTTTCTGTTGTATGTCTTTCATATTCTACTCATGAGCATATCACATTCATTAGGATCCTTCTAATGAATTAGCACATTTATCATGTTGTTCGTCGTCGTCGGTAGAATAGAGCTTCTGTGATGTGAAACTACTAGGAGTTACGATCGAAATTAAAAGAGAATTGTTAAAAGCTTGCTTTTATAAATTTATGTGGATCATGCAAGATAGATTTAAGGATTAGAAACATTAACTTTGCTTAGGCCAAAGAGGCGCACTTGAGATTAACCAAAATAGTTCATTCAAAAATCCAAGGGAATTAAATGCGAAGTACAAGTAACAAAACCCTACGTTTAACAACGAGAATTTCACCTTGAGGCCGTATCGCTCAAAGATTGGTGGACTTTTGGCGGAGATAGAAGATCCAAGAGATGAAAGAAGTTACCACTAGGGAGAGGGCGCCAAAGAACTTCGTCGAAGGAAAAGTTGCCGGTTGGGATGGAAGTCGTAGACGACCGTTGAGGCTCCAAGTGCACTTTGAAAGTCTTCGGTCGTAGATGCTTGCAAGGATTGGCACAACTCTATCCACGTATTCCTCCACGGTAGTTTCGTCTTCAAACCCTACGTCGAAGCAAGGCGACCGTAGGATGTCGACGCTTCCGTCGGCTTGGAAGACAATACCCCACTCAAACTCCGGATCCGCCATTCGACATCGAGATGGAGGGGAAGTGACGCCTTCTTCTGTCGTGGGCTTCTCAATTCACAAGAGAAGGGGGATGGGGGGCGGCGGGAGCAGGAAGCAGAGGGGGAGGCCGGTGGGGGCAAGGAAGGAGGGGAAGGTTTTGGGGAAGAAATTAGGTTAGAAGGAGATATGAAGGGGAATTACACAAATCTGAGATTTGCTTTCAGTTTTGTGTAATTTAGGAGGGATTTGCCTATGATTTGAATTCCCAATCAATTAGATTTAATGCCTTGATTAGGGGAATTAATGGGGGAGGCAAGGAGAGAGGAGGCCGGCGGTTACAAGAGGGGGAAGGGAGGAGTTTTAGCAATAAATCCTGAAATCAATTTCAGGATTTGAAATTTGGGAGGGAATTTTGTTTTGGAATTAAAATATTAACTCCAAATTGAAGAGGGATTAAAGGAGCAATTAATGATGGGAATAAACCCATGGGGCCGGCGGCATGGTGAGAGGGGAGGGGTGATGTGGTGAGTTATCAAGTTTCCAAATTAGAGAAATCCAACTTAGGATGAAAATAAAGTGATCCAATCTAATTTAAAATTAGATTGAATGACATTTCATACTTTCCTAATATGGCGTTTTGACAAATTTGGAAAGTTTAGGAACTCAAATAATTTTGAAATTCAAAATTTGAGCATGGGGGGAAATGTTGAAAGTGGCCGGTGGTGGTGGGTGGTCGGGTGGATGAAGGTGGTGGCGCCGGCAAGATGGCCGGCCGGAAATTTGGGGAAGGCCGGCGGTGGATTCCTCACAGGGGGTGGCGGCAATATGAGGAGGGGAATTTCTTGTGGGAGAGAGGGGGAAGGAAGTGGATGGGAACACGATCAAGAAGATAAAATAAAAACTAACCACGAATCGAGGACTCTTCCGACGATTGGTGGGCCTTGCGAAATGCTCCCCTTGAGCTCTCTTCCCTCTCAAGCACTCATGCTAAGAAAGTGGAAACAAAGATAACTTTTCATTCAATAATTCATTAAGCATCAAAATTACAATATGAAGGCTATATATAGCCTCTAATAAAGACATAAATAAAAAGGACTCAAATGCCCTCAAAGGCTACAAGACAGATAACTCCCCACAGGGGTAAAATGGGAAAAACAGAAAATAACTAAGACAGTAATCATAACATCTATATCAAAAGTAGAGACGCTGAATCGTGGCCGTCGATCTGCGGTTTCGCCGGCGATAAACATGTCTGTAGCGTCTGTCGATGTCCTCATCATTCTGTTATCCCCTTTCTAACTTGTAGACAAGTTGTCGTGTGCATAACAAGCCTCCTATAACGACTTGTTGGAGCTTGTATGCATCGTAGGTTTATTGTGCTCATATTTGCTCCCACTTGTTGATTAGTTGGTTGAATACCATAAGTTATATTAAGTCTATTGCTCTTCATTCATGGATGACTATTGTTTGTCGATGCTTTCTTGCCAGCAAATAGCATTTGGAAATTCATTCCTTACAGGTTCTTTGATTATTTGTTAAGGCTTATTTAAATGAACCATATTATCATTTTAATGTTTGAACATTTTTATTGAGATCAATCAGTTGTTAACTTAAAGTCCTGTTCCCTGTTGTTGTTTGGAATTCAAGTTCAATTCAAATCCATGCTTTTCAAATGAAGTACCATGTAATTGTCAAATTCTGTGTATTCTTAGATTGAATTTTGGCAGCTTCCCGACGTCTCCCTCGTTTAGGGAAAAATACAAATCTTAGCCTGCTCGCCATGTCAAGAAAGACGTGTACGGTCGGTGTAGGATGACATCGTAGCCGTAGTCTTCAATCCCAACATGTCAAGAAAAGCGCACATGAGTTTTAGGGGGCACCTGTTTGACAACGCATTTGTTTCCTTGTCGGCATTGAGGCGCGTACGAGTAATTATATTTTGCCCTACCGTGCCAGAAAAAGTGCGCACGATACTTGTTAGCCTCGTCGCAAGCGCCGCTGTGAGCTTCCTCCCACTGTGCTAAGAAAAGTGAGCATGGGTGGTTGCTCGTCGCGTTGCAAGGACCTAAAATGCGACTTTGGATAGATTTTGAGTTTGAAGGGTTATATCTGTGTGAGGTGACGACGACAACGGCGAATAAATGTACACCAAATACACCGTTTAATTTTTCTTTTCTTCCAAGCTTCTTATTTTACTCTCTTCCTTTTATTGTCATAGTTCATTTTTTTAGTCTTTCCCTTTTTTGTTCATAACCATAATGTTGGGAATTAATTAGTATTAATTAATAGTAAACAACAATACTAAATGCTAATGATAACTAAAACAGATACGCAAAATAAAATAAAACAAACAAGGAGGACAGACAACAAGAAAAATTACTTTTTGACTAATTGGGCGATTTTTTTTTTTTTTTTGACTATTGGGGGAAATTGAGCCTTTTGATGAATCACTGAAATAATTCCACTAAATGTAGAATGGGAATACGGCTATTGCAAATCTTCACGTGGATGTGAACAGGGATCGGCTTTCACGTGAATGGGAGCAGGGAAACATTGGCATAAAAAGAGCTATGCAATTCAAGAGTAGAGGCAACAGCCGTATTGTTCTCAGTCACTTGGAATGAGAGAGAGAATGAGAGGCAAAGCGGCTTACTGAGAGATCGGCTATGGAGTGGTGCGGCGGGCAGATTCTGGCTTGGAGGGACGTTGAATCATAGCAGCTAAAAGAAGAAGTAGGTTTTGTTTGCGTGAGGAGATTCCGCCAGGTGTGTTGTGGAAGGGTGTTTGGCTTGTAGTGAAGCAGGTGCAGGTCTTAGAGCTTCGATTGGTTGGAAGAAGGCTAAATGGAGGGTAGGGGAGGCTACGACTGGCTGTTAGAGATCGTACAAGGTGCCACTGCTGAGGGATCGGAGTTCAGAGCATGTCGGAGCTGGCTGTAGATCTCACGGGTGGAGGGAGTAGCTAAACACGATCTGGTCGTGAGGAGTTAATAGGCTGAGCTTTTTGGACAGGGTGCTGGTAAATCGTGACTATAGGAGCGGCTAGATGGAGTTTTTGTTGAAGAGGAGTTCGGCTAAAGTGAAAGGAGAAGCTGCGTGTGGACGGGTTGCGTAGTTTTGGCGTGGTGAGTTTGAGAATCAAAGCACGTGGACGGACGGAGCTACGACAACAGGTAGAGGTTTGGCTCGCGAGAGGGGGAAAGAGGCGTCTCGATGGGGAGGTTGGTTGAAGGTTCAAATCGATCAAACGTTTGGAGTGCTTGAGCGTGGAAAAAGACCAAGAAGTGAACGATCGTTCTCGTTTTAATGCCAGTAAACGAAGACGACCGAGGCGAAGAGACGCGAAGTAGATATCTGAGGTTTCAGCCAATGGGATTTCCGGGATTTAGAGAGGATTTTCGCAGAGAAATGTCGCAGGTTTTTATTTATTTAAGATTTAAAATGTTTTTGTTTGACTTGATTTGAGTTTTTTCTTTTAAGTTAATATTAATAATAATATTATTAATAATAATATTATTATTAATACAGAATGACAGTCACGCGCTGATTTAAAAAATAAAGCCTTGATTCTCGTGTTTCCTCGTAATTCATGCATTTCATCTCAGAATAAGCGTCCATTTCGCCGCACGACTTTAATTGGACAAATTGATAGTTCCTTTTGGGTATTGACAATTTTCTGAAGGCAACGACGGAGTACGTTTTGCGATCAGGCGACGTCGCACATTAATTCCCTCGATTCGTGTGTCGTTGCCTCGAGACCTCGTCAAGTTCCTTGCGTGACTTTCATTGACCAAATTGGTAGTGATTTTTAAGTATTGACAACATTTTGAATGCAACGACAAAGTTTGTTATGCAATTGAAAAAAGTCGTTTGGGCAATGTCGTGCGACAATGTTCTCGTTTTACACGTGGTTGCCTCGGGAATCCTGTCGTCATCTCGAATGATCCCAATTGAACAAGTTTGCAGTGGTTTTTGGGTGTTGACGATGTTCCGAGCGCGACGAAGAAATCCGTTATGCGATCGGACGTCGTTTGGGCGACGTCGCGCGTCAATTTTTTGTGTCGGTCATCCTCCCTTAGGATTGATATCGTCTGATTTGACTGCGAGAGATCCTACTTAGGCAAAATCGACATCCTGATTGTAATGGCACAGTCCGTTCATCAATCGGAAGTCATTTGACCCTTCAAATGAGTCGTTACGTCGACGCACGAGTTGCTTGTTTCATCAAATTCGCTTATTTTGCGCGTGTTTGATGTGTAGGGATCAACAAAACCTTACATTTAAGATTCTTGACTACATTCAACCCTAGCTCACTCTCACATTCACCTAGGAGATTCACCACTTTTTCCTGAGGGACTCAACCCAAAACTGACCCAATGTACTCGCCAGGGGCTTCCCCGAGCCACATTAGAGGCACAGGGCAATTTGTGTGTTGACCCGTAAGGCAAAACCAAAAAAAAAAGAGAGAAGATCATACCTTCCTTGCAATCCCACGTCGCTCCCCACGTGGCACATCGCACGTCGCCCGCCCCTTGCACGTCGACGTCGCCTCACACACGACCTCGCACTCACGTCGTTAAAATGAAACCGAGCTCGTCATTTGCGTGCCCTGGCTTTCTCCCAATTTTCGTCTCATCCGAACTCAACTCACGACGCTCCTTCCTCCATAGCATCCACGACTTTCCCTTTCATTTGGATCGGAAGTTAGACATTTTGATCGTAAGCAAGAACGGGAGCTCTTAGGCCGTGAAGGTAATCCTCCCTTTCGGAAGCATTTTCGGCCAAATCATGTTCCTAAACAGCCCTTAGGTTGTTTTATATTATTATTATTATTATAGTAATGATAATTTTAATAAATAATAATAATTATTATTATTTCATAATAATAATAATAATAATATTTATTATTTTTAAAAAAATGTGTGTGCTCTTCCATCTCGATCCACGAGCCTCCACCATCAAAGCCCGCGAAGGTACGGATTTCTTAAACTCAGATTCTCGTGTTCGTTGTTTGCAGCGGACCGGAAAACCGCCTATACACGCCTTTATTGCGCATGGTGGGATGGGACGCCGGTCCGATGCCTACGACGAAGCGAGCAATCGCCTAAACTCTACTTCGGCGTTCGTGGCGCACCCGAAAATCGCCTATACACGCATTTATTGCGCGTGGTGGGATGGGACCCCGGTGCGGCATTTACGACGAGGCAGGGTCACTCATAAGTACTACTGAGTGGGGGGAAAGCAAACTGTGTATTTTTAAATAGGTACCGAAGACCCCATACACGCCTTTATTGCGTGTGGTAGGAGGAAAGAGCACGGCCGCGATGTGCTCGTCTGAGGGTACCTACCATACACGCCTTTATTGCACGTGGTGGGAAGGCCCAGTTTTCTTGTAGTTTTCCCCTAAACGGGGGAGACGCTGGGAGGCTGCTGAAATTTCGGGTGAATGTATGGTCACGCTCGGACCTGTTTGAATTCAAAAGAACAAAAGATTTGGAATCAAATTGAATATTTGAACTGGCACAAGATCTGACTTGGACCATAAAAGACTTGTACTCGAAGAAGAATAGTGGACTTGGGACCTAAATCAGAATAAAGTTCAAAATGATTAATAAAGATCAAATTCAAATGAAATGAATTCGAAATGGGACCAAATTCAAATCAATTTGAGCCTGAAAACGAACTTGCAAAGATTCCAGAAGACTCTGAACAATCATTTGAACATACACTCGGACTCAAAATCAAAGAAACTAAGTGTGGAGGACACTAAAATTGAACAAGACTTGGACTGCAGGGAACCTATACTTGAACTTGCATTCTGGACTCAAGTTAAATACCAATGGCTTGAACAAAATTGAACTTGCAAAGAACTTCAAAAGATCCTGAACCAAAGACTTGAACTTGCACTCTGAACTCAAAACTAGAATAAGTTGTGGACGACAAGAACTTATGTATTTGGACTTGAACTGTACGACGCCAAGTGAAGTTTGGGTTCACAAGCATTAGATTCAAATCCGGATGAATTCATTATGACAGCAGAAGACTTGAATGAATGTTGAAGACTCATACTGAGTTTGAAATTCCAGTCTGAATGAAATTGAACTTGAATTCAAACATATAACAAAACTTGAGTCACACGAGGAAACTCAAACTACAAGATCTCAATGTGTATAAACAAAGAATGTAGTGGACTCTTACAACAGTCCCTAAGAGCTCAGGAGCATCGTACCTGCAAGAATAATGAATGGTTGCAGAATGCACGGGTGTCCCTCCTACATGCACTATTGGAATTTCCTACAACAATCCCTACAAATGCCTGTTGTTTGAGATGGCAATGTGGGAGACCAATAGTGGAGGACCGTTCCCTACAAACAAGTACAATCAGTCAAACCACTTGAGATTGGTGAAAGGTGGAGTTGGTACCCGTTGCAAATGACTCTCATACAAACATTCCTAGGAGATCGTAGTAGATATATATATAACAGTCCCCTGCAAATTGATACTTGTGGATAACAACAGTGAGTATATCGTAAGCACATCGAACCACTGTGGGCATAAGTACAAATACCTCCTACAACGATCCCTACAAAGTCAATGTACTATACTTGCAAGCCACAACAGATAGTTGCAAAGTGTACGAGCAATCAAAGAACTGTTCCTACAAACAAATACAAACATCAACACCTACTTGAGATTGGTGAAAGGTGGGTAGGATGCAAGAATGACGACTCTTCTACAAAACACTTCCAGGAGGTCGTAGCAAATACAACGGTCCCCTACAAATACACACAAGCACATCAAACCACATGAGATTGGTGAAAGGTGGGTATGATATTGATGTCAATGGGTCTCCTACAAATACCTTCAGGAGGTCTTAGTGAATACAGCGGTCTCTTGCAAATGACTACAAACCACTTGTGGATAACAACAGTGTGTATATCGCAAGCACAATGAACCACTGTGGGCACAAGCACAGATATCGCCTACGACAATGGTGATCAAGATCCACTAGCATTTCGGGTGTAAGGGCAACCCGGTGTATGAAGGACACCTCCTAACAGAATGAAGGTGACGCTTAAGAAAATTCAAACCAAGCTTCCTGGTGTTCCAAAACTCCTCGATATTATACTCAGGAGGAAACAATTCTGATGTCCACAAACACTAAAAATAACAAATCTACTATATTAAAGATCTTGAAAGGAGATCTTTTCAAGGCAAAGCAGTGGACTTCAAAGTCCAAAAGAAACCCTCCCCGGTGAATGAGAAAGGGGGGGAGTCAACATCAAAATGAGGAGATGCCTCACAACATCAAAAAGCCACGCCACCAGATCCGCAACACTCGTACTAGCGGACAGAAGACATGTATAAACTCTCAAATGAACTATTGTGTACTCAAATGGAGATAACTTGCACAACTACAATTATTTTCAAGATACCACTACACGTGCACCATAAATTGTATACACATAGGTATACTAATGGGGTAAATATAATCATAACCCGTATAGGCCCCAGTGAGCGTGTTATTGGTACACACGTGACGCCTAGGGATGCTGCACTGGTTGACAAGTGAATTCAAGTTCAAACCCGATCCTTCTATGCGGATCAATAGGAGTCGACAGGGTTCAAACTTCCAAACAAATATACGGTTGTGGGGACCGGTGTATTTGTTCTAATACATTCATATCAGGCCTTCTAGGCCTCTAATCAAGAGAATTCACTAAACAAAGGCACCAAGCCTACGAAACCTAATCCCCTATCAACGAGTTGATAAGGTCGACAAGGTTCAAGCCACAAATAGAAATGACTCCAATCACCTCGATGATGGTCGTGTTGAATGTTAATATCAACCATAGGGGTTAATTTCAGGCATTTTCAAATGCCTCCCAAAGGACCATTTCAAATATTTCAAAGCTTCACCCAAAATCCCAAAAAATTTAAAAATTTCAAGATATTTAAATTGAAATAAATCCATCAATCACTCAAAGTAAAATCCATCCACTCTCCACAACAGTTTGCCGGGGTGGACAGATTAAAATTTACTTCAGCTCATAGAGAGTCTAGTCAAAAATATCACTAGGATATATTCTCAAACAATCTCCTACCAGTAAGGACGTGGTACGCATCCTCTGACCGGCGGTCTGCCACCAAATGACACCACAGGATAAACGATTATGACCCGGGGCCCCCTGAACTGAGTGGTTTTTCCGCCAAATGACACCACGAAATACCGGTTATGACTAGCGCCAATATGTTCCTTAATGGCATCAAATCCTTGAGATATGAATCAATATGATATAATCGATAGGTCACAAAGCCCTCTGTAAGCTAAGGTGGATTCAAAATTGCCTCCCTTAGATAAACACTCACCCTAGGTCTACAAGGTCCCCTTGGATGAAGCAACCCATGGCTGCCGACAAGGATCCTTCTGTCAGGTTGGGTCGACTACCTCCTCTGACTAAGTAGACTAGGGACCACGATGGCCCCGGACGACGGAACCATGGATCTTGATCGGGTCCATCTTCCATTCCCCCACCATCCGCTTTAAGTGTAAGATGGTGCAATTTCTATGTTTAAATATCAAATCTCTAAGTCTTTCAACCCTTCAATTCTCCAAATTCTCCATCCATTTCCAAATTCCAAACTCAATGCTACTACTATAGCCAGATGCATCGTATACTCTACATATCTATTTGATGACTAACCTTAATCGAAAGTTCTCTCTAGTGATCAGGAGGGGTAATTAACTATAGGGGCTTGCGCTTATAGGAAACCAGAACTTAGATCATAAAGTCCTCGCAAAATGAGGGCGAAATATCTAGGTATTGTCTTATCTACAAACCCATCTACCTTCCAAAATTTACCTCAGAACTTATCAGTTAAAACTCCCCTCGCCAAAAATAAAAACAAAAGTCGCGGCGGGGAGGCCAGGGCCAATTTTTTGGAGCCCACAAATTTTTGGCGACTCCGTTGGGGATTGGTTTCTCTTTCCATCTCTGGCTAGTCGCTAAAAGGTTATAATAGCAAGCAAATCAAATTTTAAATTTCCTAAAAATAAATCTTTTAAATAAGATCAATGGAAATTCAATCAGCATGGTTTTAATTCTACAATAATTTTCCTGCTTCTGTTACTTGTTCTGTGTTATTTCTGTTTTATGAAAGTGTGGGGTGATGTATCAATTCGGATCACTAACCCCTGCCTTTCATTTTTTAGAATGGAAATGCAGGACACCCCGATGATTGTCTAACTGGGATGAGGAGCCAGGATTCAACTAGTAAATGCTGTCATAGAGACTGAAAATACTGAAGCCACCATCCACTTTGGTGGGCTCGAATTCTCAATAGCTACTGTAAAGGCTGCAACCGTACCTGTGTACGGCGTAAACTCTGAAGAACCTTATGGAAGGTCTTATTCTGCAATGACTACTGCCATAAGTGCTGCTCAAGGAAGAGTCTCTGTGTTTGAAAGACTCCCAACCTAAGACCCTTACTGCAAAAAGGATTATTGCTGAAAGAAAAATTTCTGTGGTGACTACAAACACTACCACCCTGCCCAGAGAGCTTGTTGCACCTGGGAGGTATGATACTGAGACTTCCTCATCTGGAGGAAGGTTCAACAGAAGGCAGAGGAGGAGAAGGAATGCCGAACTACGAGCTCAACAGTTACCTGTACCAACCCATCCCTCCAACCTGCCGGCACCAGAACCAAAAATCAATATTCCCACCTAGAATAGGTTCAAAAATCTGAAATGGGTAAAGCAAAATAGCTCTTCTGGTAGAGTAATGAGTTTATTGAGTAATGGAGGATGAAGTAGGGGTGTCAATTCGGGTCGATGGGTTGGGTTCGAGTCCAACCTGAGTTGACCCGAGCATAAACGGGTTGACCCGAACCCGACCCGTTTAGCTAAATGGGTTAGGATTTTAAACCCGGACCCGACCCACGTGGGTTAACCGGTTGATCCGACCTGACCCGAGAACACGCGAATAGTCACAACTCACAGACACAGACGCTGGCGCTGGGGCCTGGGCGACTTGGCTAGGTCGTCTGGTTGAGGCGGAGTGGCCCGCGTGGCTGCGTTGGGACGAACCGCGATCTAGGCAGAGCAACAGACAAGAGGAGACTTGACAGTGGAGCGAGGGGGAGCGGCGGACGGGCAGAGATGTCAGACGCGGAGCGGCGGAGTCGTCATGACGTGACAATAACTATGCGGGTCAGTCGACGTTGCTTCTGCCTTCTGCTAGGCGCGACGCGACGGCCTATGACACTGTGTCCTGATGCCTAATGGACTCGACAGCTGCACAACGCTATCATGACGCGACGGATCAAATTTTTGGGCCAACCGGGTCGACCCGCGGGTTGTCGGGTCAACCCGAACCCGACCCGTTTTTCAAACGGGTCAAAAATCCGAACCCAACCCAACCCATTTCACAAATGGGTTGACCTGAACCCAGATTTTTTCGGGTCGGGTCTTGGTCTGGTTTTGGGTAGTGTTAGAAATTGAGACCCCTAGGATGAAGAGATTATACCTCACTTTCTCTCAAATTATTTAAGCATGTTTAGGGAAAGTTGGTGTGCATAGACTATAAAGCTGTCAATGTTGTATCACTCTTAGAGATGATGAATGAGAGGATTGTTGCGTCCAAGAATATTCAAGGTGGTAGAGAAATATGAAGTTTAACATCTTAACATTTTATGAAGACTCAGTACACAAGCAAATAAGAGAGAGGGTGTAGCGTTCATATGAGACACCAGAGTTTTTATATGAAAATCCCTAAAAAAGGGGAAAATCATATGGCCTAGCCCAGTTTGAATGAATCACTATTATTTACAGTCGATTACAAATGAGGCCCTTCATGGGAGGGAATGCCTTGGCTTGATATAATAAATATACATTACATAAAATGCATTACATGGTAGAAATTAGAAGAATCAATATTGATATGTTCCTTTAGTCGACATGATCATAGTCGGCAGGTGAAAGAGGTTGGAAGGATTATAGTAGGTAGGAGACAGTGGTCAGAAAGACTGTTTCTAATGGTGAAGGTTGTAAGGACCGTGGTAGTGGTGGTCTGGCAGTAGTTCAGGCCTAAGGTGGTGGTCTGGTAGAAGTTCAGGCCTTAGGTGGTGGTCTTGCAAAAGTTCGTGCCTCAAGTGGTGGTCTGGTAGAAGTCCGGGCGTCAGGTGGTTGTATGGCATAACTCCTGGCTTCAGGAGGTGATTTTGTAGAACTCTAGCCTCAGGTGGTGGTCCGACAAAATTTCGGGCCTCAAGGGGTTATTTGGTAGAAGTTTGAGGGTCAAGTGGTGGTCCGGCAGAAGTCCGAGCCTCAGGATGTGGTCAGGCAGAACTCCAGTATTAGGTGGTGGTCTGATAGAACTCTAACATCAAGTAGTGGTACAGTGGAACTCCGGGCCTCAAATTATGGTCCGATAGAAGTCCATGCTTCAGGTGGTGGTCTGGCAGAAGTTCGGGCCTTAGGTAGTAGTCCAGCAGAAGTCCAGGCATCGGGTGGTGATTCGATAGAAGTTTGGGCCTCAAGTGGTGGTCCGACAGAACTTCGAGCCTCGGGTGATGGTCCGATAGAAGTATGAGCCTCAAGTGGTGATCTGATATAAGTTTGGACCTTAGGAGGTTGTTTGGTAGAAGTTTGGGCATCAAGTGGTGGTCTGGCAGAACTCTACGCCTCTGGGATTGGTCTGGTAGAAGTTTGGGTCTCAGGTGGTGGTATAGTAGAAGTCCAGGCCTCAAGTGCTAGTCCGATAGAAGTCTAGGCCTTAGGTGGTTGTTTGGAAGAAGTCTGGGCCTCAGGTGGTGGTCCGATAAAGCTCGGGCGTTAGGTGGTCGTTCGACAAAACTCAGGGCCTTAGGTGGTAGTCTGATAAAACTTTAGGCCTCAAGTGGTGGTCCGACAGAACTCCATCATCAGTTGGTGGTCCGATGGAATTCCAGCATTCAAGTGGTGGTCCTGCGAAACTCTAGGCCTCAAGTGGTTGTATGGTAGAAGTTCGGGCATCAGGTGGTAGTTTGATAGAACTCTCGGTCTTAGGTGGTGGTCCAGAAGAATTCCATGTGTCAGGTCGTTATCCGATAGAAGTCTGATCCTCAGGTGGTGATCTAGCAAAACTACAGATCTTGGGTGGTGGTACGGTAGAAGTTTGAGCCTCAAGTGGTGGTCGGTTAGAAGTTTGGGCCTCAAGTGGGGTTTTGTTGGTAGTTCATACATTAGGTGGTGGTCTGACAAAATTTTGTACCTCAGGTGGCGGTTTGGTAAAAGTTTGAGCCTCAAGTGGTGGTCCGATAGAACTCTGGGCTTCGGGTGGCAGTTTGGTAGAAGTCTGAGCCTAATGTGGTGGTCTAGCAGAACTCCCGACCTCAGGTGGTGGTTTGGTAGAAGTTCGAGAATCAAGTGGTACTCCGGTAGAACTTCGAGTTTCAGGTGGTGGTTTGGTAGATGTCCGGGCGTCAGATGGTGGTTTGGCATAACTCTGAGCCTCAAATGGCGGTCAGGCAAAACTCTGGGCCTCAGGTGATGGTCTGATAGAAGTTCAGGTCTTAGGTGGTGGTTTAACAGAAGTCCAAGCTTTATGTGGTGGTTTGGTAAAAGTTTGGGCCTCATTTTATGGTTTGATAAAAGTATGAGCCTCATGTTGTAGTCCGGTAGAAGTTCAGGCGTCAGGTGGTGGTTTGGCCGAGCTCTAGGCCTCAAGTGGTCGTCTAACAAAACTTTGGGCCTCAGGTGGTGGTCTGGTAGTAATTCGGGCCTCTGTTGGTGGTCCGGCGGAAATTCGGGCCTCAAGTGGTGGTCCAACAAAACTGCGGGCCTCATGTGGTGGTCTAGCATAAGTCCGGGCCTCAGGTGGTGGTCTGGAATAAGTTTATGCCTCGGGTGGTGGTCAGATAGAATTTTGTGCCTCAAGTGGTTGTCTGGTAGAAGTCTGAGACTCAGTTGGTTGTCCGGTAGAAGTTCGGGCCTAAGGTGGTGGTCCAATAGAAGTTCGGGCTTAAGGTTGTGGTACGATAGAAGTCCAGGCATCAGGTGGTGGTCCGGTTGAACTCTGGGCCTCAGGTGGTGGTCTGACATAACTCCTACGTCAGTTGGTGGTCCGATGAAACTCCGGCGTCAAGTGGTGGTCCAGCAAAACTCTGGGCCTCAAGTGGTCGAGGAGGAGCTAATGGGAAAGAGTATTCTCCGATCTCTCTCTTTCTCTCTTGCTTGGCCCCTTTTCAAGAGAAAGGAGGGATCTATTAATAGATTTTTTGAGTGGTATGGCCCGTAAATAGGAGGAAGATCAAAGGTAAATAGGGAGTGGTTTGGATGGACGACCGATTATATATATATATAAAATAAGACATAATAACTAGGGCTGTCAAAAATGGGTCAAGGGTCGGGTTCGGGTCCAACCCGAAATTGACCCGACACTATTCAACCCGACCTGTTTTTGCAAACGGGTCGGTTTTCCGATCCTGATCCCGACCCGACACTGTTCAACCCGACCCGATGTTGTGGTTTGGATGGACGGCCGATGTTGAATCCCTTGATTGTGGACCATTTGCTAGACATTTGAAGGTCTTAATAATGTTAGAATTTTGCTGGATTTGTCTCATTGAGTCGCTCGATTTTTCTATAAGCATGTAACATTTGAAAATCATTTAGTAATCCAAATTGTGGTTTGAACCCTCCAATGATGCTTTGGGTCCTTGCTTTGGACTCATTTGGGCTCGGATTAAGTCGAATTTGGTGTCGTTGTGGTTTGAACCCTCCAATTTTCATTTTGACTATAAGTTTGCTGAAATCAGAGTTTGGATGGTCCCAATTTTATTTTTAAAAGTTTCCAAGTTGATTTTGCCTCGGGATTCATGTCGGATCATGAAATTTTTTTGGTGATGTATCAAGGAGCATTATACTTTAAGTGTTTAGAGATCATTGAATCACCATTGTTAATGATCTTCCATATAATCTAACCATTTTAAAGTGTCAATATTATTGCTCAATTTGTAGAGATCTCTCTTTTCACTCCTGCCTCTATATTAGAGGTGTCAAAATTTGTCTCGGCTCAAAACCCGACCCTGAACCAACCTGAAAATTTTTGGGTTCGGGTCAACCCGTTTTCTATATGAGTCTAGTTTGGGTTCAGTTATTCAACTCGTTTATCAATCCAGGTCGGGTCCGACATCACCCTGAAACTCAAAAATAATGCAGAATGACCCTTTTTACACAACCTCGTGACCTTTATGTGACCTTGTATTGTAAATACTTGTTCGCGACTTGCCTCTTGAATGCCCGGTCCAATGGATTACAAACTCTCGAGCCCATGCCGCTGCCAGCATCGAGCTTACCGTCACACCTGTGTCATACCAATGTCGGCGGACCCGACCATGTCGCTCTCCTAGAGTCTTCGTCGCCTGTATACCACCCTAACAGCGATCACCAAGTCATTGTCGTCGACGCCGTCGTAGTAACGCCTTACCCCGCTTGCGGCCTCACGATCACAGTTCGCCCTGGCCATGATCACTATTGCAGACTCGCACTCGCCCATTTTTTAATCAAAACATGTCTGTGTGTCGGGTCGCATCAACCTGGTAACCTGTGTGGATGGGGTTTGGGTTGAAATACCAGTCTCTTTTGTAAAAATGAGTCATGTTCGGGTTTGTTCAACCAGTGTCGGGTCAGTTCTGTTGGACCTAAACCGACCAGTGACCCGATTTTGACAACCTTACTACAAAAAATTTAGCTTTTAAAGACATATATATTGAGACATTTTTATTTAAGTGTCTTAAGAAATAGTTATTAGGGCACATTCTATTTTCGCGCTGGATTTGGCCCGAGACATGGCGGGATAAATTATCGTGCCCGCTCTCTTTCGTCTTTCTCATATCAACTGTTTGCTTACTTCGCCGAACCGAATGCCCCTTCTTCGTTTTCCATTGCTACTACGTGTTCTCTTCATTTTCCTTTGCTAAATCTCGTTGATCACCGCCGCTACTTCGACAATCGCCACCCCGACATCAGGTAAAATGCTTTTAATCGCAGGAGTTAATCTTTTGAAGGTCGAGTAGCCACTGTTTAAACATTTCAATAAAATTTTCTTCTTTTCTCTTTTGATTTTTAGGGTTCTTTAGGTTATCGCCATTTCTGAACGATCGACCAAAAGCCGATTGCTGAAAGAGGTAAATAATCCGCTAATCTTGAAGTTTATCCGGATGTTAGTTTGATTTTCGTTCTCTTCATTTTCTTGTTCGTTTTCCACTATTGATATTGATTTTTGTTCTTTGATTTTTGTTGATCTTGGGTTCTTTGATTTTTGTTCTCTTACTTTTCCACTGGTAATATTAATTTTTATTCTTTGAATTTCGTTGATCTTTGGTTCTTAGATTTTCGTTCTCTTCATTTTTCACCGATAATATTGATTTTTGTTCTCTGATTTTCGAAGATCTAGGGTTCTTTTTTATTTTCGTCATCTTCATTTTCCAGTGTTGATATTTATGCCCTTATCATTATTTTTGTGTCGGAGCAATGAATACTTGAACGTTGATGTATTCCAACTTATAAAGGTAAAACACTGAGAAATTAAATGAGTGAAATCAAAGAACTAAAGGGATCAATGAACCAAAAATACTCCACTAAAGGGAACGATGAACCAAAAATACTCCACTAAAGGTCGAACCCCGCCAGGGGGCGCTGCCCCCTTGAACCCCCGGTCGCATAATTGTTTAAAAGACCAATTTTTAGAATTTGCACTTTACTAAAACTTGATAGTTAATTATAATGTCTTCAATTTCTTTTCGTACACATAATGCAAGAAAAATCTAGCTTACATCCCTTCTTAATTTGTTAGAAAAATTTAACTTTAAACCAATTTAATGCAAATCATGAATGTGAAAATATTTTTTTGGTTAAGTTATTAATGTGAGAGTAATGGAGACTCGATGTTTAAAGGAAGAACTACACAGTTAGAACTATTTTACTTTTAAGAAATTGTGAAAACATTTATTTGTTAAAAAGCTATGTTTATTACTTTATTTCTCAAATGTTAGCAAACACAATCGATGCAAAAATCATTCTCAATTGCTCAAATATGTTATTATATTGTCTGCTGGGGCTCAAATTCTGTGTAATGTAACCAAGTAGGAACACAACACTAATTTCAAATATAAGCGTACTCAATAATAGAGGTACCCATCTTTAAGAAAGGCAAACAAGAAGATTCAACTACTTTAAAACCTATTGTATCGTACAAATGCAAGAACATAGAATAAAATATAATTAAGAAATTTCAGCAATTTAAAATTCTTTACATTATTGAAATAAAAATATTATTAATTAATGATATTAACTTTAAAATAAAAGAAACAAGTATAATTTAAATGAGTAATTTATGTGAATTTATATGATTATAGGTGTCAAACTAATGGAGTAATATTTAAAGCGGATATCCAAGTCTTCACAATTGAGCATTCATGTTCCTAATTGATGGTAATAATATTACTTCTTCAAAATCAAATGCATCAATCGTTATTGACATTCGTTGCTCAATTGTTAATACAAATTTAATGTTTTAAGGCAAGCATCCATGTTGGATCAATATTTTGTTATGTTACTAGAATTTGAAAATGTTATGTACTCATTGAGTTGAGTTATAATTCATTCTCATTCTTAAATAAATGTATAAAAGTAAAACACTGAGAAATTAAATGAGTGAAACAAGAGAACATATATAATAGACATGGCATAACAAGAGAGAAGTATTTATTTATAATGGTCATCTTTTTTTTACTTGTAATGAATTTAGGAATTTTTGTGAATCTTTCATCAATGTATGTTACATGTAAAAATTTATCGTTATTGGCTTGCACAACATGCCTTCCTTTAGACACAGAATCTCTCATCAATGTCTGTTACATGTAAAAATTAATCTTAAAAGACAAATACTTGTGAAAATGATGCTCAAAGGACAATATCACAAAGGTATGTATACATGAAGATAATTAGTCTTCCAAAATTTGGCTTATGGTTTGGCTTATGCTCCATGACTATCATAACTTGGATCAGGTTGTTTAGAAGGATTCCAAACGACAAATACTTTAGGCTATTGCATGGGGATGAAGATAATTAGTCTTCCAAAATTTGGCTTATGCTCCATGACCATCATAACTTGGATCAGGTTGTTTAGAAGGATTTCAAACGGCAAATACTTTTGACTATTGCATGTAAAATATCGATAAGCCAAACCATCACAAAAATTTAAGAAACCCTAAAGGATGTATGAACATTCATGGACAAAATATAAGATGTCAACATTAAAAATATTAAAACCAATGTGGAAAATTATTAATAAAAAAGATAGATAAGGAATAAATATTAATTATATTTATAACATGATACAGAGATTAGATGCAACTGCACCAAGAATTGTTTAAATTTCACATAAGAGAATGAGACAACAACTCTATTTTAGGTCAATGAGTTTGAAGGAGATAATAGAAAGTGGAAAAACAAGTAATTTATAATGAAAACATTGAGAAGATTGAGGACACATACCAATCAAGAACGATATTGGCTGAAATCACTTCCATCAAAATCATCACTCCATAGTTTTAGAACATCATTTGATACATAGCAAGATTCATTACTTTTCTTAGTCATTTGTTGGAGAGACATATCCAAAAGAACAACACAGACCAAACCCAGATTATCGACTGCAAAATTAGGGTTATTGGCTTGCACAACATGCCTTCCTTTGGACACAGAATCTCTCGTCAATGTAAAAATTTATCTTAAAAGACAAATACTTGTGAAAATGATGCTCAAAGGACAATATCACAAAGGTAAGTATACAAACCTCCACCCTCGCACATCTTTGATAAATTTCGAACCGAATTATTACTTTATTTCTCTTATGTTAGCAAAAAAAAATGATGCAAAATTCATTATCAATTGCTCAAATCTATCATTATATTGTATGATGGGGCTCAAAGCCTATTAGTTCGATGAATAAATAAATTTTTCATTATAGAATTTACTCATCTACAATATTACTATCAATGTTATCATATAAGATTTTATTTATTTTTTCAAGAGTTTGTTTACTCCTTGCTTAATAACTTGTTTATTTATAATGCAAATAAAAAATTTACTCATGGTTTCTAATATTTATTTCTCCTTTGTTATATGAAGGTTCTAATATGGAAATGAATAGAAGTTGGATGTATGGTTCAAGGAGTAATATGGTTTTTAAAGGAGTTAAAAACTTTCTAAATTTTGCATTCAGTTATGTAAGTTCAAGTGGAATGATATTATGCCCATGTACAGATTGTGGAAATGGCATTTGTAGGACAAGAGATGATGTTGAAGCTCATTTGCTTTGGAGAGGATTCAAACCAGGATATTTTAATTGGACAGCTCATGGAGAAACTTCATTTAGAAATGACATTGGATCATATTCCCTCAATGTTGATGATGTCAATCATGATATGGAAGGGCTATTAAATGATGCATTTGGGTTTGAAAGTATTACTACAGATGAACATGAGGAAATAAATAAACCAAATGCGGATGCTGCAAAATTTTATAAGTTGATAAGTGACTCACAACAAGAATTATTTCCTGGATGTAAAAAATTCTCAAAACTTGATTTTCTTGTTAGGCTACTTCAACTAAAATGCATCGGTAATTGGACTCAGAAATCATTTAATATGTTGCTTGACTTGTTAAGGGAAGCAATTGAAGATATTCATCTGCCAAAGTCTTATTACGAGACAAAGAAGATAATTCAGGACTTGGGCTTGAGTTATAAAAAATATGATGCATGTCGCAATGATTGCATTTTATATTGGGGTCCTCATGAATTTAAGAATGAATGTGATATTTGTAATGAGTCAAGATGGGTTACAGAAGAAAGCACTTCAAAAGATATATCAAGTAAAAAAAATAAAAAGGTTGCAGTAAAAGTCATGTGGCACTTCCCATTAACATCAAAACCTTTTTTGTCTTATCATTTCTTTGACTAAAGTGTAATGCTTCACTATATTAAACATAAATCATAGAATTAATAATAGTATTTATATTAAAATAAATATGTATTATTGAACTATTTTTTTACCGTCACATATGGCTTTATTCCTCACAATGAAAAGGACATATGAATGTGTTTGTGGTGTCTCATCATTGAAGATCTTGACCTCTCTCTTGTCCAAGTGGGGGCCCGACCATTTTTGCAAAGAATTAAGTCCTCATTCAACACATTTTCTCATCCAATTCATTTCTTCCAAGTAGATTATGCAGTTTCCACATGCTCAGCAAAATATTAAAGAACAAAACGTTAAACATTCCTCCACAAATATAGCCATTCTGCCATTGATCCCTCTGGGACGACTTCTATTTCGAATATATGACTTTAACTTCCCAAAAATCTTAAAAAATTGATTGATAAATGATATTAATTTTTGATTAAAGTTAATATAATAAAAGAAAATAATGATACATGAAATAATTACTAACCTCTCAATAGGCATACATCCAACGTAATATACAGGGACCTACCAATCCTTGCCTCCGGTGGCCAAGTGAATTGTCAAGATTGCACCGGATATCAAAAAAAAAAGCAGGAGGAAATGATCTTTTCAAAGCATGTAAAGGTAAATTGCGATTTTCTGTTTTCAATCTAAAGGAAGGCTCATTGGGAAGAAGAACTTTAGAAGCAAACCCAAACTTAAAAAACGACTAGACGAATTTAAAGGAGAGCGAACTGACCTTAGGCAAGACTCGGTCTTAAGATAATGGAAGGCAATTGTTGCATTATTATATTGATGATCATGGCTCTTTAATCCAAGTATTGTTCAAATGGTTCAGTTGCACTCGTCTTGAAATATTAGATGCATACTCCATCTGCAATTAAATATTTTCAAGATTTACATAAAATTTCTTCTCTTTTTTATGTCATGTTAAAGCATTGCTGCAGGTAAAATAAGTATGTCCCAGATGAAGTTACAAGTTAGGGTGCATGTAGGGCGTTATCCCATTTTTCCATGTCTTTACGTGCATTCAAATTGATCTTTGTCTTTTCCATCAAGATCAATAACGTACCAAAAATCTTATCACATACAATTCTTTCAATATGCCATACAATCTAGTTATGGGTAAAGATTTTTTTTCCCAATACGGCAACTAAAAATGATGCTACACTTCTTTCAATTAGAAGGCAAATTAGGATTAACAGGGGTGTTTTCTTTCCAAACTTCACATTTATACTTCTTAACATATCAACAATTTTGCGATCCCATTAAATTGGTGTTGGATTGTCTCATGTTCTTCAAACCATTAAAAAGATCGACTATCTTTTTCTATCAGTATGATCGTGATCTGAAGAACCTCCCAACTGTCCCATAAACATTCTTTACGACTGAAATGTAACACTCAGAACATGTACCTCTGACAAGTAGGGCATGCAAACTTCCCTTTTGTACTATAACCATTAAGTGCATAACGCGAAAATCATTTATAAGTCCAAACAATGCAGCTCGCATTGAAAATTCTCCTTAGAACATTGCCATCGTAAGCTCTGTACACCAATTTCCCATAACTCTTTTAACCCAGCCCAAGCGGTTGTTAAATAAACACAATATCATTTCCAGGTTGGAGTTGGCCCAGGAATAGCAAAGAAAGCATCAGTATTGGATTCATTACACAGGTAGGTGCGCAAATTATATTGACAATCAATACAATAGGCAAGTACTGTGAGTTGAAGTCATTGTCCCAAATGGATTAAATCCATCTGATGCTAAACCCAATCAGTACATTCTAGGATCTGCCCAGCAAATTGTGATCTTCTTGGTAGTCTAATGCTGCCACAAGGCTGGAGTGTCAGCCGGATGCCTCATGCACCATCTTTTTGCGATCTTCTTTATGCCATATCATATATGATGCGTCTTAGATGACGATGAACAATTGCTCTAGCAATC
>NW_021319806.1:934616-941371 GCF_001605985.2 Dendrobium catenatum
ATTCATTATAGTTCTCTTGTACTCGTTTATATATAGCTTGTTGCATGTATAACAAGTTTCCTACAGTAACTCGTAAGCCTCTACATTTGGTGTAATCACTTTGCATTTTGCTCGAGGAAAACATATTGGATATATAATAGGTCTCTTACAGTAGTTTGTAGGAGCTTACATCTATTGGATATCTTCCATCTCTTTTTACAATGGATCAGCGTATTTGCTTTGTAATCACTCGTTATTAACTATGAGGATGAATTGGCATTTACAGCACGTTGTTCACCTGCAAATGATAAGTTATGTGTGCGTCTATTGCTTGCTGTAGGAGGGATCTGTCACCCACTGCTCATTGCTCATTATTACTTGTAGATTCATCACTATGTGCATAATGAACCTTATTCAGTTACTCGTGGGCAAGTTGTAATGTCCTGTGCCATTTATGACTCTTCATCAATGTTTGCACATGTAGTTAATGGGGATTACCATATCTTCTAGCATGACTGATATGAAGATTACTATTAACTTCAATTTCTTACTTGCGGGGTTGAATGTGTTTGCTATTTTAATTTATATGTAGCCTATTGTGCATATGATATGTTATATATTTATGCTTGCGAGTATTCTCATACAACATAAGTTTGATGCCTCTTGTCATGTCGGCTGGCAAGGGCTTTGTAGGTGCTGCGAGCATGTTATTTTTGTTTGCACGTGACATACTGTGTATGTATCTTGTGCTCATGGGGGAATCAAACATTCTCATGACATGTATGTTATTTTTTTTTACAAAGACAACTATTTATTCTTACGTAACTTGTGTGAATATCGTACATTAATAGCCATCATTTGCATACAATTTACGGTATCATTCAGGGGCATTGTATATTTATTTTCTAAACAAATATGCAGTCTCTTCTCATTTCATTGCTTGCCAGGTCGAACATACTTTATTATATTCTAATGCCGGTTAAAGGGTGTTGCTACGATCTCCTTTGATACATTTGCAGGGCAACTGCCACATGATGAGACATCTAACGTCATCACTTCTGGACAAGCTGGTGTATTCATTCGCATGTCGCATTATTTTTTCTTACAGAAGGGGTCAATCTGTTTGCCTGAGATTAAATTTGTTGTGGATGATGGAGATGCCTCATTCATGGATACTCCCTTATTGTAATTATGCTTACCTTTTACTCATCAAGTTCATATTATTTATTGCTTATGAGTAAGATATATGAATTTTATTCATTACCAGTCATATATATTCAATAAAGTTTATTTGGATGATTTGATACATATTTTAGGATTTGCAGTTTTTATTTGATCGTTCATTTTAAATTAAAGTCTGGTTCATTACTTGAAGTTTCATTCCCTTTTGTCCAAATCAAGTCCCATTTTACTTGGTTTTAAGTTCAACTTTCCTGTCCATAGTTCAATTTTAAGTATCCCGATTACTAAAAAAATTGGCCGCCTCCCAACATTTCTCCCATTTTGGGAAAATTTCATGAATTTGGGCCTCCCTTCACGCTAATGAAAAGTGTGTAATGTAGATGTCGGGTGACACCGTTGCTGTATTTCTTCAATCCCACCATGCTACGAGAAATGCGTAATTCTTTCCCCGACCACACTACATGAGCGCTTAAGTGTACTTAGAAGTGTTCCCGTCATGCTACGAGAGTGTGTATGCAGGGCCTTCCCACCTCGTTGTAGGTCCCGCACGATTTCCCTTCCCACCATGCTAGAGAAAAGTGTGTATATGTAGTTTTCTGATGAGCAATAAATGTCAAATGCGGAATTTTTGAGTTTTAGGATTTATTCTTGTGCGAGGACCGGAAGTTACAACGAGGATCGAAAATGTACAAAACTTCTCTTTCGTTTTCTTTTTCAATTTTTTTAACTCTCTTTTTATTTTCATTTTTAATCATTATCTTTCTCTTTTTTTCTCTATTTTTTATCATTTTTTTAATAATAATAATAATAATAATAATAATAACTATTATTATTATTATTATACTAATTATAATAATAATAATTAACTAAAATTAACAATGACAAATAATAGATCTTATTTTAAAAAAAACTACCTTTCACGGGATGTGGGTTAAAGTGGGCTTTTAGGAAATGGGTAGGAATAGTGGACTTATTTGGCTGTTTGTGTTATTTTGCTTGGCTTGAAAATATGAGTTATTTTTTCAAAAATATGAGTTATTGGGGAAAGGTTATCCCAATGTTTAAGAGAGAGAACGTCCAGGTTTCTAGAGAGAGAAACTGAATTTCGAAAATCCGTTTGGTGGTAACGGTCGACGAAGCAGATGAAGGCGGATGATCGTCGGCATCCTGCCGGCGATTCACCCAAGGATGATCGCAGTTCTTGCACTGAGAATAAGATGGCAACGAAGGCGGCGAATTACTTCTGACAGGATCAGAGCTCAGAATTTGAAATTTTACATCATTCGCGGTTGTCAAAATCTCCTTTGATCAAGGAGAATGGAGATGGGTCTTCTATTCTGAATTCTAATCTGAGAATTCAAACTCCTTTGATGAAACGTAATGGAGCTTTAGTGATTAAAGAGGTTTCAGAACCTTCAACCATGGTGGTAAAACATGTGGAAGGAAAAGGTAAATCTGTTGTTGATACATTGGATATGGTTACTCCTATGAGTTTGAAATCATCTATAATTCCATCTGAAAATTCTGCGTCTACGTCCAGAATGAAATTTTTTGTTAATCGTTTTGTTAATTCGAATTCACTCCCTAGAATCTTTCGCAGTGTGATAAATGAAGATTCACGAAATTTGATTAACAACAATGGTCATTCTGTTTTGGAAAAATCGAATTTGACAGATGGAGCTAAGGTGATTGATGAATTGCTGAAATTGGTTAATTCTGGATTGAACAATCCTTGGAGTAAGAAACCATACATTAAACTGAATTTTAAAGACGATGAGGTGCTTTTATCAGAGGATGGAAAGGCAGTAAGACTCATTGAGGAGATGGAGGAAATCAATTCTAAAAAACTGTCTAAATCTTTGCTTATCAAAGTGTTTGGTAAGGATTTACCTTTCCATATGGTGGCTTGGGAATTAAGGAAACAATGGAGGCAGTTTGGTCAATTCCATTTTACTACCCTAGGAAGAGGTTGGTTTTTATGCTCTTTCACTTTGGAAGATATGGTTGAAGCCGTTCACTCAGGAGGACCTTGGTATGTGAATGAACACATAGTTGGAATGGAGAAGTGGTCTCCAGAATTCAACCAATGTTTATTCTTCCTCTACTAAAGGACTTTCTTCTCCAATTTGGATTAGAATTCCTTACTTACCATTACAATGTTGGGATGAGAAGAATGTAGCTTGCATTGCTTCTAGATTTGAAAAACCAATTATGTTAGATGGTAACATGTTTCACTGGGGATGGAAATAATTTGCTAGAGTTTGTGTGAGAATCCAACTCGATAAACCTCTTCCTTTAAGTGTATGGGTTGGTAGAAAGGCTGGAAGATTCTTTCAAAGAGTGGAGTATGAAAAAGTTCCAAACTTTTGCTTTGTTTGTGGGAAGATTGGACATGTGGAGAAGGAATGTGTGCCATTGAATGAAGTCCCAATGTATTGAAGGTAGCTCAGGGTAATGTTGAAGAACCTGGCATGGGAAGAAAAGATATAAGCTACAATGAACCTTCTTATGGTCTTGGATATTGGTTAATAACAAGAAAAAAAGGTTTGCCAATCAGAACAACAAATGGTTTAATACTAACGATTTCAGATATGTAAAAAAAGCTGTTGTTCCAGAAAAAACTGTTGTGGTTGCTAGGCATGATTTGGATGTAAGCATTGACAAAGACTTGATCAAGGATCTCCCAATGAAAGTAAATGTTGATGCTGATTAAATAGAGGAAGGGGAGATTAGCATGGAAGAACGTTTAGTAGAGAAAATGGACAAAAATTCTCTTCTTTTGAAGCAGGATTTACAAAATTCTGGAAATTTTACTTTCTCGCTTCCAGATCCTTCTCAGGAAGGTTTATTCATCTTAAAGGGGAAGGGTTGCTTGCAAACTCAGGTAAGTCCTAAGGGATTACCTGTGAACTCAATATTCCCTATCATAATTCAGATGTCAACAGCTCTTTTGTTTTGAAAATAGATAGAGAATCTGATGTTAAAAATCCTATTGTTCTGGAGAAGAATTCTACATAATTGTTAACAGAAAATTTTTCTGTTGTAAGAATTCCGAAAGAGATTGTTAGTAAGAACAATTTTTCTATTCTACAAATAGAAACTTATGAAGATATGGCTGGAGCTACTGAAGAGAATTCGGAGATTGACAATGAAGAAAGTAAGTTGGAAATTGATAAAATTACTGTTAAAGTAAATAATGACAGTAAGGATTTGATGGAAATTCATGGGCATGGTGAAGCTAAGTTCAAACTGCAAAAAGAACTTAAATCTTTGCGAAATAATTCTTTAAAATCAAAAACCAGGAAGGGTGAAATCAAGGGAAATTGTGGTGGGTCCATTCCCACTACAAGGAAAAAATGAGTTCCCTTATCTTTTGGAATTGTAGGGGGGCTAGGAAGGCGGAGGCCTCCAGGTACTTGAAAGAGATAGTTAAAGATTCTGAAGCGTTGTTTGTGGGACTGATGGAAACAAAAGTTTCTTCTATGGACTCTTTGGAAGTAAGAAAATTTATTGGTGATTCTTGGGACTCTTTTATGCATCCTGCAGTTGGTCTCTCTGGTGGAATTTTGGTTTGTTGGAGACATGACTTAGCATCTTTTAAAGTAATTGAATCCAATGATCAGGTGGTGGTGGGAAAGCTTAAAATAAAAAACAACCAAAGCTAGATTATAGCTACAGTCTACGGGAGTAGAAAGAACAGTTCGAGGAGGCTTCTTTGGAGTATGTTGGAAAATTTTTATGATGACAATTTTCCATGGATTATAGGGGGAGATTTTAATTGTATAATTTCCCAAAATGAGAAGAGAGGAGGTAAAAAGTTTGTACATAGCCAAGGTTCTCTAGATATGCTCTCGTTCATGAGTAAGGGAGACCTTCATGAAGTTGGCTTCTTAGGTCCTAAATACACTTGGTGTAATAATAAAAATGGAGGAGGTAGAATCTTGGAGAGATTAGACCGTTGTCTTCTTAATTTTGCTGCGTTGGATCTTCAACAGATGGCGGTGGTAAGGCATCTAGCCAGAATAGCATCGGACCATTTTCCAATTTCTATTAATATCTTAGGTTCCAAGGTATCAAAGAGGAGAAATTTCATGTTTGACGATACCTGGTTATCTTACAAAGTAGCTCATGCAGTGGTTCTTGCCTCTTGGAGTAAACGGGCTAGAGGTTCTTCAGCAGATATCCTTAATACCAAATTCAAAAGAACTTTGAGGTCATTATTCTTTTGGAATAAACATAAACATAAAATCTGGTTGAAGATATTGATAAGTTGAAAAGGGAGATTTTTGAATTACAAGAAGAAGAAGTAAACTTTGGAGGATTATCAGATCTGAAACTTTGCTATTTAAGAGCAAAAATTGCTGAATTCAAAGCCACGTTAGGCAGGTTGAGTATGTGGTGGAAGCAAAGGGCGAAAATTCAATGGTTGAAAGATGGTGACTCAAACTCCAAATTTTTCCATGCTTTTGCAACAGGAAGAAGAAATGCTAATAGAATTAATGGTGTCAAAAATGATGATGGTTTGCTCTTTGAAGACAAGAAGAGTATTGAAGAAACTTTTATAAAATTCTTCAGTTGTAAATGGAAATCCAAGATTTGCAATCTTGAAGGATGGCCGCATCCTTCCAAAAAGATGAATGATGATGATTGTAAAATTCTTTGTAATCATTTCTCTATAGATGAATTGGAGCAGGTTATTACAAACTTGGGATCCAACAGATCTCCAGGTGTTGATGGCATTGCATTTTCATTCATTAAATCATATTGGCCTATAATTAAACCAGAGGTATGGGCTGCTATGAATGAGTTCTTTATTTCTGGTTCTCTTTGTCCTGATTGGAAAGAGACTAATGTTGTTTTAATTCCCAAAGTTGATAATCCCTTGATTCCTTCTAATTATCGTCCAATTAGCTTGTGCAATGCTATTTATAAAATTGTTGCCAAAATGATATTAAACAGGATGAATTTCATTTTTCCTAAAATTATTTCTGAAGAACATAATGCGTTCATCAAAGGGAGGTCTATGTCAGATCAAATTTTATTAGCTCAAGAATTGTTTAACAAGTTTAGACATTCTAAAGCTAAGAAAGGATTAGTGGCCATCAAAGTGGATATGGAACAGGCTTATGACAGCATGTCTTGGGCAATATTGGAAAAAATATTGGATTGGTTTGGGTTTCCTAAGTTTTTTTCAAAGTTAATTATGGAATGTGTTGTCAATCCCAAATATTCTATTTTGATTCATGGTGAAATCTCTAATTGGATAAGGGTTGAATGTGGATTTAGGCAAGGATGCCCATTGTCCCCTTTTCTTTTTATCATGTGCTCACAATTATTGTCGGAAGAATTTGGAGGAAGAGGAAAAAGAATTGGAGTAATATTAATCCAAATGGCCCTATGATTTCTCATTTAATGTATGCTGATGACATAATTATATTCTCTAAATCTAACAAGAAATGCTTGAAGAAGATTGAGAAAATCCTGAAGAAGTATTGCAAATGGACATGTCAAAAGATAAACTTGTTCAAATCTGCAGTTATTTTCAGTAAAAATGTGAAAAGGAAAGATTGTAGATCTCTTCTTAAGATTGTAAA
>NW_021319806.1:941471-1003588 GCF_001605985.2 Dendrobium catenatum
TTGAATTCTGGAGACCACTTCTCCATTCCAACTATGTATTCATTCACATACCAAGGTCCACCTGAGTGAACAGCTTCAACCATATCTTCCGAAGTGAAAGAGCATAAAAACCAACCTCTTCCTAGGGTAGTAAAATGAAATTGACCAAACTGCCTCCATTGTTTCCTTAGTTCCCAAGCCACCATATGGGAAGGTAAATCCTTACCGAATACTTTGATAACCAAAGATTTAGACAGTTTTTTAGAATTGATTTCCTCCATCTCCTCAGTGAGCCTTAATGCCTTTCCATCCTCTGATAAAAGCACCTCATCGTCTTTAAAATTCAATTTAATGTATGGTTTCTTACTCCAAGGATTGTTCAATCCAGAATTAACCAATTTTAGCAATTCATCAATCACCTTAGCTCCATCTGTCAAATTCAATTTTCCCAAAACAGAATGACCATTGTTGTTAATCAAATTTCATGAATCTTCATTTATCACACTACGACAGAGTCCAGGGATTGCATTCGAATTCACAAAACGATTAACAAAAATTTTCATTCCGAACGTAGACGCAGCATTTTCAGATGATTTCAAACTCACAGGAGTAACCATATCCAATGTATCAACAACAGCTTTACCTTTTCCTTCAACATGTTTTACCACCATGGTTGAAGGTTCTGAAACCTCTTTAATCACTAAAGCTCCATTATGTTTCATCAAAGGATTTTGAATTCTCTAAGTAGAATTCAAAATAGAAGACCCATCTCCATTCTCCTTGATCAAAGGAGATTTTGACAACCGCGAATGTTGTATAATTTCAAATTTTGAGCTCTGATCCTGTCAGAAGTAATTCGCCGCCATCTTATCCTCATTGGAAGAACTGCAATCATCCTTGGGTGAATTTTCGGCAGGATGCCGGTGATCATCCTCCTTCATTTGCTTCGTCGACTGTTACTGCTAAACGGATTTTCAAAATTCAGTTTCTCTCTCTCTATATACCAAGTCCTTAATGGAAGGAGATTAGTTGAGAATGAATCATAATGATATTTTTGACTGCCTAACTCTTTGTGAGCTGAAGTAATTTTTAATTTGTCCACCTCGACAAACCATTACGGAGGGTGGATGGATTTTGCTTTAAATGGTTGGATGGTAAAATTTCAAATTTTAAATATTTAGAATTGAAATTTTTTGTGGAGTTTGGATTTTGATGGGCATTTGAATATTTGGGAGACATTTGAAAATGTTTGTGAATCCCTCCGGTTGAGATAAACATTCAACACGGCCATCATCGGGGTGACTTTAAAGTCACTTATATTTCCGTAGGAATTTGAATTTAGTGAAAGTTAGGAAGTATTTAAAATTATTTTTGATCCCCTCTGATTGAGATGAACATTCAACACGGTTATCATCAGGGTGTGAGGGGTCATTTCCATTTATTAATTGAACCCATTTGACCCTATGAACTTGTCGATAGGGGATCGGGTTTCGTAGACTTTATGTCTTTGTTAGTGAATTCTCATCATTATAGGCCTTGAAGCCCTATAAACCCTAAACCCTATCATTCGCCGCAATCGTATATTTATTTGATGTTTCGAACACTATGGACTCCTATTAATCTGTATAGAAGGATCGGGTTCAAAACTGAATTCACTTATTGACCCGTGCAGTATCCCTAGACGTCATGTGTGTATCAATAATACGCTCGCCGGGGTCGATGCGGTTGTTTGGGGGCATTTTATAATTATTTGTTGAACCTTGTCGATTCCTATTACTTACGAGGATCGTGTTTAAATTTAATAACTTGCGCATCATCCCTAGACGTCACATGTGCGCCAATAACATGCTCGTCGGGGCCCATGTGGGTTATGAGTATTTTACCCCTTTGGTGTACCTATATTCATACAAACTATAATATATATGCAGGATACTTTGAAATATTTGTAAATACCTTCTGTCCACTTGCAAGGATATTGCATATCCGGTGGTATTTTATAGCAGCTTCTAGATTGAGTTAATTGCTGCTTCGTACAAGTAGACTGTCGTGCACTACTTGTCTCTTTATGTAAGTGAATTGTAGTGCACTAACTAATCTACTGCTTTGTGTTTGTTGATGCTTACATTCATTGTAGTTTTTTGGCATTCGTTCATAGATAGTATGTAATATTTGTAGCGAGGCTCTAACAGAAGCTCGTGGGAGCTTGTATCTATCATATTCTTGATGCACTTTATTGTGGTCTTTAGCTCATATAGTACATCCGATCCGCCACTACCACAAGTAGCTAGGTAGATGTATTCCTTCACAAATTGAAATTGACTTCAGGATATTGTATTTATTGAAGTCTTTTTGTATCTACCTATAAGTGGTATGTGGTTTATATATCTATCTTCGTAGAGAGCTTGTATGTATTACAGATCTTCAACTTATAGATCTACCATTTCGTGCATGGTGGACTCCATACAGTAGCATGTGGATGCTTACACCCACTATAATTTGTCTATCTTTATTTATAGATCTTTATTGTATTTGGTTGATATTGGATTGTTGTCGATTGAAGGAGTATCATAGTGTTCATTGCATGATATTTATACATGTTTGCATACAATATTTGTTTGAGAAAGTTGCTACTTAGCTTTGCATATTTTACACTCTTGTCATTTATATATTTTTAATAATTCTGAATATTATTATTTTAATTATTATTTTCTCCTAACATATTTTGGAAGATTTATTTTTGTTCTTGTGTGTACTAACATTTCAGGGAATTCATACTCCAGATTATTGAAGACTTCAAATCAAGATCAGCTTAGAATATTTTATAAATTGATGTATGAATTTTTTATTTTATTGAGTTTGAGAGAGTGTGATTGTAATTGAGTAACTAAGCACACAAACACTTGGGGAAGTGTTTTAAAATTCATAATTTTTTCTTAAAAACTGATCGTACAGTACAAACCACTTGGGGCTCTATCGCTGTTCGTTCGGATGATATTTATCATCTGTCCTAGGATGATCGGCTCTGTCAATGTTCGTCCAGAAGATATTTATCGTTCATCCCAGGACGACTTTCTATGTTCTAGAAGCTTGTAGTCCGTCCTACATTTTCGTACCAACGAAGTTTGTATATAACTGTTCGTACCAGACGAACCATGTTCGTACGGGTTTGATGATCGGGTACGAAGGCAGTTCATACCAATTTTTATTTAGTTCGTACGCTGTGGGCTCCGAAAATTCAGCCTTGACCTCCACTAGATTTTCTTATTCGGCGAGGGAGTTTTAATGGAAATGTTCCGAGGTAAATTTTGGAAGGCAGATGGGTTTGATCTTCGCCCTCATTTTGTGAGGACTTTATGATCTGAGATCTTGTTTCCTATAGGCGCAAGCCCCTATAGTTAATTACCCCTCCCGATCATGAGAGAGAACTTTCGATTAAGGCTAGTCGTCAATCAGATATGTATAGAAATACGTGCATCTGGCATATAGTAGAAGCAATATGTTTGGATATTGGTAGAAACTGGATTTTGAAATTGGGTTTTGATTTTTGGTATTTGGAAATGTTTGGAAAGTTTGGAAAATTGATATTTAAAACAGAAATTACACCTTCTTGAACTTAAAGCGGATGGTGGGGGAATGGATGATAGGCCCGATCAAGATCCCATGGTTCCGTCGTCCCGGGCCATCGTGGTCCCTGGTCTACTTATTCAGAGGAGGTAGTCGACCCAACCTGATAGAAGGATCCTTGTCGGCAGCCATGGGTTGCTTCGTTCAAGGGAACCTTGTAGACCAGGGTTGGATGTTTGTCTAAGGGGAAAAATTTGAATCCACCTTAGCTAACAGAGGGCTTTGTGCCCTATCGATCATATCCTATTAATTTATATCTCAAGGATTTGATGCCAATAAGGAGCGTATTGGCTCTGGCCATAACCGGTATATCGTGGTTCCATTTGGCGGCGAAACCACACGGTTCAGAGGGCCACGGGTTGTCGTAACCGTTTATCCTACGGTGGCCATTTGGCGGCAGACCGACGGTTAGAGGACACGTACCACGTCCTTACTAGCAGGAGATTGTTTGAGAATGGATCCTAGTGATATTTTCGACTAGGCATTTGGCTCTTTGTGAGCAAAAGTAAATTTGAATTTTTCCACCCTGGCAAACTGTTGCGGAGGGTGGATGGATTTTTGCTTTAAGCATTGATAGTTTTATTTCAATTTTAAATATTTTTTTGAATTTTTGGGATTTTGAGATTTTTTGGATTTTTCTTGAATTTTGAGTGGAGCTTTGGAAGACATTTGGATATTTGGGAGTCATTTGAAATATTTGTGAACCCCTCCGGTTGAGATAAACATTCAACACGGCCATCATCGGGGTGTTTTGGTGGGTCATTTCTCTTTTATGGATTGAACCTTGTCAACTCTGTCGGGCTGTCGACAGAGGATCGGGTTTTATAGGCTTTGAGCCTTTATTAGTGAATTCGTATTTCTATAGACCTTTGAAGGTCTAATATGATGGTATTGAAACAAATATTCTCGTCGCCACGACCACATATTTGTTTGATGGTTCGAACCCTGTTGACTTTCATCGACTCGTATAGAAGGATCAGGTTCGAACCTGAATTCACTTATTGACTCGCGCAGCATCCCTAGACGTCACGTGTGTACCAATAACACGCTCGTCGGGGCCCATGTGGGTTGAGAATATATTTCCCCCTTTAGTGTACCTATGTGTATACAATTTAGAGTGCACGTGTAGGGGGTATTCTTGGAATAGACGCCTTCTGTCTGCTTGTACGAATGTTGCAGATCCGGTGGCGTATTGTAGCAGCTTTTGGATTAGTGGTTTGCTGTTTCGTACAGGTAGATTGTCGTGCACTGCTCGTCGCTTTCTGCGAGTGGATCGTAGTGCACTAACTAAACTCCTGCCTTGGATCGTATGAGCTTGCACTTGTCGTAGTCTTCATGCATTTTGTTGTGGTCTTTGATCTTTTCAGTACATCCGCTACTGTTGCATGTAGGTAGGTAGATGTCTTCCTTCTCATACTGAAATTGACTTCAGGATACTGCATTTACTGAAGTCCTTCTGCATCTACCCATAGATGGCATGTTATACATACATCTATATTCGTAGAGAGCTTGTATGTATTGCATATCTTTTTTCAGCACTAATAATGGATAGCAGTTTAATAAACGACTGCTTAAATGCACCTCTATGGATCAAGCTGCTATTGGGATGCTTCTTGATCTATTTATGACCCAACCATAATTCTTTCTTAATTGTTGTTGACTAGGGGTAAACCATAACATTTAATGTATGAGATTTATATACATCATAAAGCATTAGTAATGTCGTTGATCATGGCCTTTATAAACTAGCTATGGAATTTGTTAAGATTTTTCATGAAGCTCTGTAGATAGGTTGTCACGTCTTCCAAGATTCATACGAATTATTGTTTATGGATGACTCAAAATGGTTATGATCTTCCTTTACAGTCTTCTTGTTGCTTGCAACACAAACCTCATTTGCAAGCCTTTTGCCTCCCTATGTGGCTGCAAACCTACTTGCAAACTCTTTGTCCTCAAAGATGACTTTACAAGACATATAATAAATTTGATATCAATCCTTTCATTCCAATTGAGATGATTGTTGACATAAGCTTTATATTAAAGCTTGTAATCACTTTATATATCTTTCTTTGCTTTCGAATTGATAACCCCCTTTGATTAGCACTTGTATTTCTATTAGAATGACAATTCTTTAGCCTTTAAGAGCTTGATGTTATGATTCAAGTTTCCTTGCAGTTCGAGTGCTTAGTCCGGTCCAAGTTCAAAATGAGTCATGGTTGAAGTTCAAATGTAGGTACAAGTCATGTGTCCCCTGTTGTCCTTGCAAGTGTAATTTCATATCCGAATTATGATTTGCTCGAGTTTGAGTTCACTTAAGTTATTCAATCGAATTCCAATTTAATCTCATTTTATTTGGATTTGACCTTTTATTAATCATTTAAGTTTTTGTTCAAGCATGAGTCTTCAAGTCTATTGTCCATTCTTATTTGAGTCAATGTTCTTTGTTCTTTTGAGTCCAAATCATGTCCGAGTATAGTGGCATATTCACCCGAAATTTTGGCAGCCTCCCGGCGTCTCCCCCGTTTAGGGGAAAACTACGGAAAACTGGGCCTCCCGCCACCTAGAGAAAAGCGTGTACGATAGGTGCCCTCGTACGAGGACACCGCGGCCGTGTAAAATCTTTGTCCCCACCACGCCAAAGAAAAGCGTGTATGGGTCTTCGGTACCTGTTTGCAAAAGAGAAGCAGTTGTTTCCCCGCGAGCGGGTACTTATGAAAGAAAAGAAGTTGTTTCCCCGCGAGCGGGTACTTATGAATATCCCGGTCTCGTCGTAGGCGTCGCACCGGGTTCCCATCCCACCACGCTAGAGAAAGCGTGTATAGGCGGTTTTCCGGTGCGCCACGAAGGGCGAGAATAGGATTTGGAACCGAGGGACTCTCACCTACCTTGTCGTGGGTGTCGCGCCGGTTGCCCTTCCCACCACGCTAGAGAAAAGCGTGTATAGGCAGACCACCGACTCGACACTCATGCCGAGGTAGGAGAGAGAACAAGGGTTCAAAAAATTAAGAGAGCATTTTTTTTTCTTTCTTTCTTTTCTTTTTCTCTTTTTTTTTCGGCTTTCTTTTTTTTTTATTCTTTCTCACTTCTTTTTTTTTTGCTTGCTTGCTTGCTTCTTTTTTTTTTTCAAGCTTTTTAACATACACAATATACACATGTATATATTTTACAATTAACAACCATAACAATAATACCAATAATAAAAAATATTAACCAAACTATATGCTTTAAAAAAAAGATAAGCTTACTTCTTCCCTCTAAAAAAAGGCATGTGTATTCAAATACACATACACTTACTTGCATTTGCTTTTGATAACAGAGATAGCATGAATAACAAGTGGCAATAACTCAATTGCCTGTAACAAAAATAATCAATTATTTTAACCCAATCAACTAGGTATAGCGTGAATGACTAAAAGAGATCAACATAATAACAACAGCACTCATGACTAAAATGATATTAATTTAATAACTATGACACTAACAGTTAAAAGATATTAAATATATAACTGTCATAGTTAATAAAGGCATAGGAATCTTATTATGACCTTTTACCTTTTCTCTTTCTCTTTAAGCTCTTAGCTATATAAGTATATACATGTATACTTTCATACTTACAGAAAATAAAAGACATGTAATAGAAACATAAGACAGAACAAGTAATATCAAAAATAAAGTCACATAATCCAAGGGAAATGGTAATAACAGGTGAGGAGGAAATGCGACAGAGTTGATTTAATAAAGTGATGAGGGGAAAGATTTTGGCTTTTAGTGGTGTGAAATCTTAGAGCAGAAATGTTGCTGTAGTGGTGGAAAAAGACAAATAAAATAATGAGAAGGCTAAGCTTTTATTTCCTTTTCCACCTTTCTGCTATTATACGATGATGCATGGAAGTTAATAGGATTTGATGAATCTTTGAGGAATAGTTTGATAGTGGGGAAAAGACAAAGATAGAACTTTCACGGGTGAGAAAAAGAAAGCTGAGTTGGATCGCAATAGTGCTTTGGTGAGGATTTTTTTTATTTTTTTTTTTATTTTGGAGATCACTATATATATATCTGCTGCCTTATGAAGGAGACGGGCAAGCACTAGCATCGGAGGCTATTGGAGGACTTCAGGTGACCGACAGAGCTTGTAGTGAGGAGATGAACAAGATTTACGACTGTTTGGACTGATGGGAAGAGGACTTGGACGGACTGCTTGGGCTTAATCTCAAAAGGAAGTAAAGCAAGGTAGATTGAGATTCAACGTGGATTTAACCTTGAGATTAGCTGCAGACGAGTTGGTGGCCGTGAGCTTTCAGAGAACTGTGGTCACCGTGAGTTGCTCTGGCTACTTGATAGAGAGAGTTGAGAAAGAGGATTAGACGAAGGTAACGAGCAAGCTGGAGTTTGTGGCTTAGAGAGACTTTTGAGCAGACGAATTGAAGAGGAGGTTGGTTAGTGGGTTGGAGGGAGAGTTTAAGTGCCGAACCGTGAAGTTATGAGAGCAAGAAAAAAAAGTCCAAACTCCTTCGTTCTGTTTCATTTTATCAGAGAAAATCCAGACGAGGCCAGCTACACTTGAAACGACGGGAGGAGAGGAAGCAGGCATCGGCCTTCTCAATTTCATTTTGACGGCAAAATCTGCACATCTAAGTCAGCCACCACAGAGATAAAAAAAGGTAATCATTTAATCAACGTTTTGACTTTTCCTTTGTTTGGAAACCTGGCTTTGATAAACTTTATAAATTTGAGCAACCATATTAATGATATGTCTTTAAGATGCTAATTCAAAATGACAGCCATCTCTTAATTAGTCTGAAAATTGTTTTAATTAGCGTGTCATTCTCGGTTCACGTGTCGGCTGTCTCATTTAGCGTGTCGATCTCGTCGAACATCAGAATTAGACAAATTTATATTGGATTTAGGATATTTCTGATGTCCCGGTCGCAACGGCGTAGTCCATTTTGAGATCGGACGTTGTTTGGGCGATGACGAGGCTTAGTTCCCTCATAATGCATGTTTTCGCAATATATTTGAATCCCCTTTGAGATTTACGACGTAACCTCAAACCATCGAATTTGATCAAATAAAATATATATTCTGAGTGTCGGTGACATTCTGGATTCAATGGTATTGTATGTTCATCGATCAGACGTTGTTTGGGTGGCGACGAGGCATCGTTTCCTTCATAGCGCATGCATTCATATCATATTTGAGTCGCCTTTGAAATTTGAGACCTTACCTTAAACGATCCAATTTAATTAAATAAAATATAGACTTTTAATGTTGACGACGTTCTGGACGCAACGACTCCATCCGTTTTGCGATTGGACGTCATTTCACCACCGACGAGGCTAATTTCCCTCGTAACGCGTTTCTTTGCATCATATTTGGACCGCCTTTGAAATTTATGATGCTACCTTAAATGATCCAAATTTATCAAACAAAATATAGATTCTTAATGCCGACGACATTCTGGACGCAACGGAGCCATCCATTTGGCAATCGGACGTCATATCATCTCCGTAGAGGGGAATTTCTGCAATACGCGTGCCTCTGCATCATATTTGGATCCCCCTTTAAAATTTTTTTAACGCTTCAGACGATCTAAATTTATTAAATAAAAATGTATATTCTGAATGTCGGGAATGTTCCGGACGCAATGACACTGTCCGTTCATCAATCGGACATCATCTGGGCATCTTCGAGGCCTCATTTCTGTCGTGGCGCAGGCCTTTATATTATATTTGCATCGCCTAGAAATTCACCACCATCTCGGATCATCCAAATTTATTAAATAAAATGTATATCCTCAATGTCAACGACGTTCCGGACACAATGACATTCTCCGTTTGTCGATCGGATGTCGTCTGAGAATTTTCGAGGGCTCGTTTCCATAGTAATGCAGGCCTTTATATCATATTTTAAGTTACCTAGGAATTCGCGACACCACCGATGACCGTTGCAACAAATGAAGATCCAAAAAGCGTTTCAATCATCTCTTTAGCAGTGGATTTTAATCTTTTATAATCATTAGGATTCTTCTTATCAGCAAATGCATGAGGGTTGAGGAGCTTCAACACTGAGCTTTCTCCAAGCGCTCTAATCTAAATATTTATGTCTTCTTTTAACGACCGTTACAATCATTATTGCAGCTGAGCCCATTCGAATTGTTATCAAAATTCTACTACCAAAGCCCCATAATCCAAAGGGACGAGCATCTTCTCCCATTTATTTTTATCCTGCTTCTCATCATCCTCCCAAATGTTATCCAGCATAAGTAAGAACTTTTGGACATGATCTCAACCCCAAAGACTTATTTTGAAGTGCCTTAAGCATCTCCAAAAGAGGCCTCTCCTTCTTAAGAGATTCCAACATATATGTAATGACTTTCCTTCACATCAAAGTCGTTGGCAACACAAACTCACATTTTAAGATCAAATTCCTTTGTCATTTCATCTTCATAAACATGTTGCAAGAGTTTTCTTTCTTATAACATCATGGTCAACTATAGACAGAAGAGGAATGTTTATGTACCAAATAGTCCAAAGGATCGTTTGATAGCTTCCTAAACCACTGCATAATGAACTCCTTAGCATAGCTTTTACTAATGAGATCATTTGTAGGAAAGGATCCTGTGGCAGGGGTCAACATACGCAAAAGTTTTTATACTATTCATACGTATAAATTTTGATTATACGGGATGATCGTGGATGCTCAAAAATTGAAAATTATAGTTTTTGAATAGTTTTTTCATATCTTTTCTATAAAAGGTCCACTTAAGACTGTCATAAAACTGTTTATCACTTATTCTTTATGAATAGTAAAGGGAGATTGAAGGAGAGAGTAAGAGAGAGTGTTTGAAGGAGATTTCTTACTAGTAGAGCGTGAAGGGTTCACTTGGTTACTCAAAGGTAAGGATCTTTGTGTGTTCTTTGTAATTTCTTCACTCTTTTCTCTTGTCCTTCTAGATTTCTTGTGAAAAGATCTTTCAAGGAGATTCAATTCTCTGCCGACACTCGAGGAGTGTGAACAATCAAAGGTTCTTTGCCTACACTTAGAGAGTGTGAATAGTGGAAGGTTCTTTGCCTACACTTGGAGAGTGTGAATAGCGAAAGATTCTCTGCCTACACTTGGAGAGTGTAAAAGGACAATGGTTCTCTACCGCACCAGGTAGTGGTGGAAGAGAGTTTTTTTGAAGGCTTCTTCGTCTTACTATGGGGCTAAAGAAGAGACACTAGTGGTAATAGTGCAATACCTGAAGTGGGAGACTTCAGGGAGTGGATGTATGTCATGTTTGACCGAGCCACTATAAATCTCGTGTCTTTTATTTTTTGCTGCTTTTTATTTTTTGTCTTATTATTATCTGTGGTTTAAAAATAGTTTTTAAAATTACTAAAAAGATTTTATCAGTTTTAAACTCATAAATTTCAATTAAGAGGAGAATTTTTAAATAACCAATTCATCCCCCTCTTAGTTAGCCGTTTGGATATAAGCTTAGGTCTAACAACCTAACTCATATTCAACAAGTTTTAACAAGTGGTATAATAGCTTAGTTTCAAAACCATAAATTTAGACTACTTTTTAGTTAATGACCATGGCTACATTTAGAAACCGAAACACACCAGAAGGTTACTCTATAACTAGACCTCCCTTGTTTGACAATATTTCTTTTGATTTTTAGAAAACACGCATGTCAATATTTTTACAGTCTCTTGATTATCGTATGTGAATCTTAGTACATGAAGGGTCTACAAAACCAACTAGGTTAGTTGATGGAGTAAAAGTTGAAATTCCCTTTATTGGCTGGACTGTAAAACAACATGAACTAGAACAACTTAATGCTAAATATTTAAACAATTTCTTTTGTATAATTAAATCTGAAGATTACATATGAGTTTCCACTTGCAAAAGTTGAAATGATATATGTGATAGACTTTATATAATATATGAAGGGACTAATAAAGCAAAATAATCCATACTTAATATCTTGTTGCATGATTATGAACTTTTTCACATGAAACCCAATGAATCCATTTCTAACATGTACACAAGATTCACAAAAATAGTAACTTCTTTACATGCATTGGATAGGGAACTTACAAATGCTGAAATGGTTAATAAGATACTTCATTATTTGCCTACTGAATATGATGCTAAGATAACTGTAATTACATAGTCTAAAGATTTAAATATTTACTCTATTAACAATCTTCTTGGATCACTAATTACTTATGAGCAAGGAGTGAGTCAATGAAAGATTGATACAGGAGATCCACAAAAGGAGAACAACATTACACTGAAAGTAGAGGAATCGGAGAGTAATCTATCATAACCTGAAGATAAGTATGATATTGCATTGATGACTAGACAGTTTAGAAGCTTTCAGAAGAGAAAGCAAAAGAGACGCCAACAATGGAACTAAGATAAGTTAAATAGGAATGTCAAGGTTTCTAATGATGTGATTTTTTACGAGTGCAGGAAACCTGGACACATTAAATCAGATTGCCCAAAACTCAAAGCCACTCCTGACAAGAAGAAAATAGAGGAGAAACCAATTGTAAGAAAGGGCAAGAAGAAATTCCAAAGAGCTTTTGGGTAGACTTAGTTTCAGACTAGTAAAAAACTAAAAAGGAGGAAGAAGTCACCAACTTTTGCTTAATGGCAGATAATCTTGATTAGTCAGATTAAGAGGAGGTATGTGACTTGACTTACAAAGAACTTTTAGAAGTTTCTGAATGCATACATGATGCATATAGGAAGTTAAATAAAATGCATGCTAGTCTGAACTTAGAGCTACAAGAACTATAGAGAGAACATGAAATTCTTAGGAAAGATCATGCATTAATTGATAGCAACCATATGAAATTACTTGATGAGTTCGATGATTTGAATAAGACTAATAAAAATTTAAAATCATCCTATACAAAATTGGAAAAGAATTTAAAGATTTTAAGGATGAATCAGAGAGTAAAAAATATCGGTTGAATTATACAGATCATTTATTGGAAGATATGAATACATTTTTTAAATTGAAAATAAAAGCTCTCGAGAAAAATATGATACCCCAAAGACTTGAAGATTTTACTAATCCTATTTTGTATCAAAATTCATATAATCTATGAATAGAAAGAATAATTACAGAAGATTAAGAAATCCATTTCATGGAGTTAAATGTCATAATTGTGGATTGATTGGACATATAGCACACACATGTACTTTGAATAGAAAAACTCATTTGGTGTGGAAGCCTAAGATACATAAACCTAGATATATCATACATGCATCTGCTTTAAATTTGCCAAAAGGAGAACCCAAACTTGTTTGGGTTCCCAGGTCTAACATTTGATGATTTTGTAGGCATGCTCTCACACAAGGCCTTGTAAGAACACATGGTACCTGGACAACGGTTGCTCAAGGCATATGATTGGAGATACTAAGCAATTTGTATAACTGGAAGCCAGAAGTGGAGGCATGGTTACACTTGGAGATAATAACACAAGGAAGGTAGTTGGATCAGGTATGATTGGAAATATTGAGAATTTTTTTATTGAGAATATACTTCTTGTACAAGGCTTAAAACATAATCTGTTAAGTATTAGCCAGCTATGTGATAAAGGATACAACGTTAAATTTTTTCCTATTAGCTACATGCATATTAAGCCTGAATGGCATTGATGTTTTGTATGGTATATGGGTAAACAACGTTTATATGCTAGATTTAGATTATATCAAAACTCCTAATGCTTTATGTTTGAAAACTATTTCTAATGAATCATGGCTTTGGCATAGGAGACTTTATCACTATAGCATGAAAAATCTTAGGAGGATTACCCAAAAAAATTTAGTGAGAGGTATACAAAAACTAAACTTTAGTAAGTATCACCTTTGCGATGCATGTCAATTAGAAAAATAGGTGAAGTCCTCTTTTTAGTCTAATAAGGATCTTAGAACTAGTAAATCATTGAAAATTTTGTATAAGGATCTCTTTGGATCTGTTGGAACTGTAAGTCTAGGAGGAAAGGTATATGAATTTATGATAGTATATGATTTTTCAAGATTTATATGGGTTAGATTTTTAGATTATAAGAGTGAATCATTTAAGGAATTTAGAGATTTTTTGACTTGGATTCTAAGAAAACTGGGATGTGAGATTATGACGATTCAAAGTGATCATGACGAAGAATTTGAAAATGAAAAATTTAAGGATTTTTCTAAGAAGAAAGGAATTGATCACAATTTTTTGCACTTAGAATACCTCAGCAGAATGGTGTAGTCAAAAGAAAAAATAGAACATTAATAGAAGCCGCTCGAGTCATGTTAGCAGAATATTCACTTCTAAAATATTTTTGGGCTGAAGCGGTTAGCACGGTATGTTTTGTTCTGAATAGGATAAACATTAGATCGAGTTTAAATAAAACATCCTATGAGTTACTTAAGGGAAGAACACCTAATTTGTCACATTTGCATGTTTTTGGATTCAAGGTGTTCATACATAATAATGGAAAATCTGCCTTAGGAAAATTTGATCCAATATCTCATGAAAGAATTTTTTTGGGATACTCTAATGTTGGAAAATCTTATAGGGTATTCAATAAAAGAACTTTAGTAGTTGAGGATACTACACATGTTGTATTTATGAATCTGGTAATTTGAAAGAGCTGATTGTTGAAGAGGAAGAGATATAAATTTACTTCCAAAAGATTGAGAAAATAAATTTAGATAAAAATTTAGAGATTGAAAATCCGTTGCCTAGAGATTTAAAATTTTCTAAAAATCACCCAAAGAAATTGATTATAGGTGAACCTAGTGAGGTGTTAGGACTAGGCGTGGACCGAATAAAGAAGTCAATCATTCAGCCTTTATTTCAATGATATAACACACAAGTATTGATCAAGCACTTTTAGATGAATTTTAGATTTTGGCAATGCAAGAAGAATTAAATCAATTTGTAAGTGTGCTTTTGTTTTTGTGATTTTACTTGTGTGTTTTTTTATTTTTTGATGCATGTTTATTTTTGTCTTTTTTTTATTTTTTATGTTTTTAAAACATTTTCACATTCAAATTCATGTTTTCTGAGCAATAATATGTAATTTCTAAGTGTGACATTCATCTATACGAAATTAATTTCATACTGGACGAATCCTATAGCGTATCGATCAATTGGGTAGTATAGAATGCGTATAGGTTTTTCAGTTTTTAATACAGATTGTTTATACGATCTTCACGATTGTCTGGACTATGTGCATTCAATCTTATGTATGCATCGTGACGGTTATTCGGTCAGAAGCACTTATTTTTTAGATCGTATGTATGAACCTAGAGTTTGTACATACGAACCACATGTCATTCTGAATGGGGGATAATTCAAACCATCATAAAAATGATCTTAAATAACTGATCGTCCAGGACAAACACCTATTCTTCTGTACGATAGTTTGGTCAAAAAGCCTGTACGAAAAGACACATTGTAACTTTTATGCTTATGAAAAGTTCTTTTTTAACCGCATTCATTCATACATACAAAATTCTACTTCGTACATATGAACGCAAGCATCGTACGGGATGAACCATTTTTTGTTTGTATGAAATATTTTTTTTCTTTAAATTGAAGAGCTTTAGAGCTCAAACTTCATTCTCTTCAAAATCCTTTTCTAACCTTTAATCTCTTCGATCTTTCTATGGCAAGCTCAAACAAAAGGGTTAGACACGCTAAGGAACTGACTAGGGGACCTTCCTCTAGGAATGTTGATGAAAATTTCTTGTTCAAAGCAAATGAAGAATCCTTTCCTAGGTTTGTATCCACAAAAATCACCCATTCTAGAGTTTTGATTCAGGAAAATACAATCTATCAAATATTGCCACATTTCACTTCTACCCAATTTGAGTTTATCCTCACTCTGATTTACTCTTTCAACAAGGCTACATTCCATTATTTCCTTACAAACATGTCTTTTAACTCTGATCAAAATAAGATTATATCCAATGTTTTAAGGAAGAATGTAGAAATAACTAAAGAAGATATGGGGATTTTCTTAAACTTAAGGACTGAAGGAGTAAGAGCCCACACATAAACTTCTGCTTTTACTTTTGATTGGACTGAGATAAACCGCGTTCTTAGAGGAATTAGACAAGAATGTCGTTTGCCTAAAGTAAACACCTTACACCAAGATGCTAGAATCGTTCAGCATGTTTTTAGGACTTCCATCATTCTAAAAGTTGGTGATAGAATTAATATCACTTCTCTTCTTTCCACTATCACTTATCTGATCCTTACTGGCCAACCTATTGATGAAGCCCGACTCATTATTGACTACCTTTATGGGCTTTCTGAAATTAGCCATGAATGCCATAAGAGAAAGAAGAATATAGCCTTAGGACATCTTGTGGCATACATTCTTGAGAAGAAGTATGAATTAGTTCATCCTGATGTGTCTCATCTAGAAGAGCCCTTGTACTATAATGATTTTTCATTCCGAGCTATCTTTGTCAAACATGATGAAGATGCTGACATTAAGGGAGAGGAGAGAGGACCTGCACCTGTGCCTGCTGGTGGACCAAACTTTCAAGAGTTGGTTCATCGCTTTGATCATCTTGAGAGTCACTTTGATTGATGCTTTGATCGAATTGAGACTCATCTACAGTAGAAAGAAGCATAGTACCAGCAAGACATCAGCTGGATATGAGGTCAATTCGACTCTGTGAGCCCAAATATGGCTCTGATGAGTAGTTATTTTAATTTATTTAACCAGCCACCTCCTCTAGATTAGGAACTCTCTGAATGATGACTGTAATTCTTCTGTGATCTTCTTTATCAGTTCTGATGATGTAATGTGATATACTGTGATATGATGTGATATGTTGATGTTTGTAGTTTTTGTAATCTTCTTTTGTGTGTGTGTTTTTATGTTCGTTATTTTTATTTTAGTAGTTTGAATTGATATCAATTGTGCTGAACTATAAAATCTTTTACTTTGATATCAATAAAAACCATCTTATCTTTTTTTAGTTGATTTTGATATTGATTGGAAATGTTTGATAGCCTAAATGATTATCTTAAGATAAGTGATCTAAAAAGTGTTATATATCTTGGAAAGCAATGCAAAAATTTATATCATTAAAAAATCTAATTTTTCATAAATTTAAATTAGCTTATAACATAAACAAGTTTAAGATATCATACTCATATTCTTTTTAGGCATACAACATTTTAGTATTATTATTGCAATCTTGATGTCTTTTTATTATTTATTTCTTATTTCATTATAATTATCTTTGTACTTAGAAAAATTTGAGCTTTTAGATTATTGATATTTGAAAGAACAACTTGAAAATTTGAAAAATATATAAAGGTACAAAAAATATTTGAAAGAATGCATAATGGTTCGCAAATTGAAATGAGGCACAAAATTAGCCCAAATGTAAAAAGGCGCACAAAGTGTGTCACAATTACTGAAATATGCGCAATGTCGCCACAAGTATATATTCTTTCCTCCATCTTTTAATCTTTAATTTCAAATCAATATAATATTTAATTATAATTAATATTGGAACTTGAATTACATTAATTTTCATTTCATCAATATAATAATAATTTTTTTTATCAAATTGTCTAAACTGATTCATGACCTTGATATATTTATCTTGTCTTTGTTATATCTTAATTTAAATGATATGAATTTTTATTTTTCTTTAATGAACTTCAATTTTATTATTGCTATCATAACTTCATCTCTTTCATGATCAATTATCAAAAGTTTCTCATATGACCTCTTACATTTTTGTTGTTCATTTCTTTCTCACTTTTTGCTGTTGTCAAAAAGAGGGAAAAATATTATTTTTCTTCTTTTATGCTTGTCATATTCGTGCCTTCTGTATTTTTTGGTTTTTGGTTCTTGTATTAGTATCATTTTTGTGTGTGAAAAACTTTAATTTTTTTTTAAAAAAATTTTGTTCATAATAAATGCCCATTATTTTCGCATGCTTATTCATTCAGAGTGAGTTTAGGAGAAATTTAAGTTTTTCAAATTTACAGAAACAATAATTATTTTACCATCATAAAAAAGTGGTAGATTATTTGAGAAAATTGCTACTTAGCTTTACATGTTTACACTCTTGTAACTTGTATATTTTTGATGATTTCAAGTATTATTATTTTAATTATTATTTTATCCAAACATATTTTGGAATATTTGTTTTTGCTCTTATGTGTACTAACTTTTTAAGGAAATTATACTCAAGATTATTGAAGACCTTAAATCAAGATCAGCTTAGAATATTTTGTAAATTAAAGCATGTATTTTTTATTTTATTGAGTCTAAGAGAGTGTGATTGTAATTGAGTAACTAAGAACACACACACATGAGGAAGAGTTTTAAAATTCATAATTTTTCTTAAAAATTGATCGTACAGTACGAACCAGGTTCGTACAAGATGATCTGGTTAGTTATATACTTCCAAAAGAGAAATGAAACAAATAGAGAGCTAATTTTTTTTAAGTACTGTTCGTCCAAATGATATTTAACGTTCATCCCAGAACGATCAACTCTGTCACTATTCGTGGAGATGATATTTATCGTTCGTCCTAGGACGGTTACTTTGTCGCTGTTCATTCGGACGATATTTATCATCCATCCCAGGATGATCAGCTCTGTCAATGTTCGTCCAGGTGATATTTATCGTTCGTCCCAGGACGATCTTCTCCGTTCTGGAAGCTTGTAGTCCGTCTTGCATTTTCATACCAACGAAGTTTGTATATAATCGTTCATACCGGACGAACCATGTTCGTACGGGATGATGATCGAGTATGAAGGCAGTTTGTACCAATTTTCATTTAGTTCGTACACAACAGTTTTTATACTATTCGTACATACGAATTTCGATCGTACGGGATGATCATGGACCCTCAAAAATAGAAAATTGTAATTTTTTGATGGATTTTTTATCTTTTCTATTAAAGGTCCACTTAAGACTGTCATAAAATCTTTTTGTCACTTAGTCTTCGTGAATAGTACAGGGAGATTGAAGGAGAGAGTAAGAGAGAGTGTTTGAAGGAGATTTCTTACTAGTGGAGCCTGAAGGGTTCACTTGGTCACTCAAAGGTAAAGATCTTTGTGTGTTCTTTATAATTTCTTCGCTCTTTTATCTTATCCTTCTAGATTTCTTCTGAGAAGATCTTTCAAGGAGATCCGGTTCTCTGTCGACACTCAAGGAGTGTGAGCAACAGAAGGTTCTCTTCCTACACTTGGAGAGTGTGAATAGCGGAAGGTTCTCTGCCTACACTTGGAGAGTGTGAATAGTGGAAGGTTATCTGCCTACATTTGGAGAGTGTGAACAGCATAAGGTTCTCTGCCTATACTTGGAGGGTGTAAAAGGATGAGTATTCTCTACCGCACCAGGTAGTGGTGGAAGAGAGTTTTTGTGAAAGCTTCTCCGCCTTGCTATTGGGGCTAAAGGAAAGGTTCTCTACTGGTAATAGTGCAATACCTGAAGTGAGAGACTTCAGGGAGTGGATGTAGGTCGTGTTTGACCGAACCACTATAAATCTTATGTCTTTTATTTTCTATCTTGTTATTATTTGTGGTTGAAAAGTAGTTTTTAAAATTACTAAAAAGATTTCATCAGTTTTAAGCTTGTAAATTTCAATTAAGAGGAGAATTTTTAAATAACCAATTCACCCCCCCCCCCCCCCAATCCCCCCCCCCCCCCCCCTCGGGGTTAGCCGTTGGGACATAAGCTTAGGTCTAACAACCTAACTCATATTCAACAAGTTTCAACAACATCATTTGTGAGCGAATGGGTATGCTCATTTACAAACTAGCACTGACTGCTTAGTAGACTACAATCACCACAAATTTCTCTGTGCAAGTTTTCCAACAGGTTTCTACATTCACTTGCATCGGCTATATTTTTTGGTTTGCAGACAAGTAGTGTTTGGAGTTGAATGAAACCTTTGTTCACTATGAATCCCCAATTTTGTTGGTTACTTGATGCAGTTATTGTTATATTTTTTCACTATTCAACTGCATGATTGGAATGAATGCTACGAGCCAATCATCGTCGTTCATGGACACTCACAAGTCACTTTTAGTTTCTTGTAAACACTCATCATGAATCTTCTAGTACTACAAGCATCTATGTTCTTGGAAATTCTTCTTATGTCATTTATGGAATGAGATGTAGGAATCATAATTTTCTTATTCCCCTTGAATGTAGTGTATAGCTTGCATGCTGAATTTGCTCATCGACATATGCTCGTAATCAAACGTATATCACTATAGCTAATGTAATTGTATCAAACCAATAAATTGATGAGTTTCCACATCATTTGTGAGTGAACGATACTTGCAAGTTCTTTGCCTTCAAAGGTGATTTATAATAAGTGTAAGGAGCTTGATATTATCATCAATACTTTTACACCAATCCACATGACTCTTACAAGTCAAGTATAGTCATCCAAAAATTTCATGATATGGTTTATGATTAATTTATACATAAATCCTTATTTTATTGCATGATATTTATTTGGATAAATTTAAATGACCAAATTAGCCATCTTAAAGTTCAATTGAAGATTTTTATATTATTGTTCACAAGCATTTCATTTGATCATTGCTTGAATAATTTTGCTTGGCACATGATGCTTGGATGTCACACATCCCTTATAAACTCATCATTTTGATCATTTGCTATTTGATTGCATTTTTCATCCTTACATGAAGCTCAATTTAGTGTTATTATCTTATATTCAACTTTATTTGATTTTGACTGTCATTATTAATTTAATATTCATTTGAACTGAATTTTGTTACAATCATAAGTCTTGTTCCTTTGTATTAGTTCAAAATTTTATTCAAATTATTCAAGTTATGTTTGAGTCCATGTTCTTATGTCACATGTTGTCCAAATAATGTCCAATATTTGTTCCAAGTTCTTATCTTTTTCAGACAAAATTTTGATAGCCTCCCGGCGTCACCATCGTTTAGGGAAAATTTTGAGAGACTAGCCTTCCCACCGTAATAAAGGCATGTATGGTAGGCGCCCTTAAACACCGCCGGCGTATTCTTTCTTCCCACCACGCGTAATAAAGGAGTGTATGGGGTCTTCGAGTTCACATGTTTAAAAAGAGAGTTTGCTTTACCCCCACTCGAGGGTACTTATAAATAAACTGCCTTGCCGTAGGCGTCGCACCGAGGTCTCATCCCACCACGCACAATAAATGCATGTATATGTAGTTTTTTTGGTGCACCACAAACTTTGAAATGGGCCTTTAGGTGATTACCCGCCTCGTCGTAGGCGTCGCATCGGGGTCCCATCCCACCACTCGCAATAAAGGTGTGTATAGGCGGTTCTCCAGTGCACCGTGAACTTAGAGGACGAGAATCTAAGTTTTAGATAATTCATACATTCGCGGGGTTGTCGGTGACGGCGATGACGATGATGCAAAAGAAAAACTCCATTTCTTTTTTATTCTTTACTCTCTTTTTTTTAAAAAACAATCATGATTTACTATTAACAATATATCAACATATATATATATATATATATATATAACAGAAAATAATGTACATATAAATTTACATAAAAATAAAGTATAATTATCATCTCTAATTAGTACCAATTAAATATACGAGATGATAATATTAACCAATCTAAATGAATGATTGAATGCAAAAGTTACAGCTCGATTGTAGCTTCTATTTCTTTTAACTGCCGATTCAGGCCTTGTATCTCTTTAACCATGCAACGGCCCTCTGCCAGTATGGCTTGCTCAGGAAATCTTTTCAATTTGGTCTTTCTTGCTTGTGCCTTTTTAACGCGTCTTTGAAGGTCCAGCTTGTATGACCTAATTATTCTTTCCTCATATTCAAAAATTACTCTAATAACAAACCAAGTTCTTCTGCCAAATTCCAACAACTTATCCATCGTTCAAAGAAATTTAAAGGTGGGTTGCTCTCTTGCTCGGGGTAGTAAACCTAATGTATGTTTCTCAACAAGCTTCATGTATTCATTAGCTTTGTTCTCAGAAACATTGAATAGAATAATAGAGCCATATTGGAATACTATCATATGTTGGCATTTATTCTTATTTAAGGAACTAAACTCCATAGCTTGCATGTGTTCCTTGTTAGCCTTAATCTCATGCATAAGGGTTAAGAGAAAAGAAAGATGAATGGTTGCTGCCCTCAGCTTTGACTTTATTAGCTTCCATGGATGAATCAGATAAAAGGAAGCACTCCCCTTGACCTTTGGAACAACAAAACCCTTTCAAACCAATAAGGTTTTCATGTCTAAGTACTGTCAAAGTCTTCAATATTTTTATAAGTGGAGAAAAAGTTGCCCTTCTCATGAGATGTTGGCAACTTTTCCATACTCATTTCATGCTACTCCCCTGAAGTGGCCAAGATAAGGGTCATCTCCAAGAATCCACGAAGGTAGGTAATGACCGTTGGGGTTGAGAAAAGTCTTGAGTTCCATTAGAGCTCCAAGATCAGGGTTTCCTTGGATGAGATGGAAGGAAAATAACAGAGATAACGTGAGAAGAGGGTAAGTCATTAATAGGTAAGAAGGATGCTTTCCCTGTTGTTCCTTCTCTGGCTCTCCCTTGGCTCCGATATAATAGGCAGAGAAGCTGCAGGAGCTCTTCAAGCTATGAGATAGCGTACATTTTTGAAGCCAAAGGAGTTATCGCTGGATGTCGGGCACAATATAGGAGGTCACAAGTCTAGAGTCATCAGGTGGGGAAAGGGAAGATGTCTTCTAAGTGTTTGAGGCTCAGATCAACATTCGTCCAAGCTAAGCCATGTATGGGATAGTGGCTGCGATCAAATTATGCAGGCAGAGGAAGTGTGAGTTTGGAATGTTGGCTTTAGAGGGGAGATGGAAGGGAAACTTGTGAGACCGAAGTGCTGAAGCACTAGATGTGTAAATAACTAAGCCAACCCAATGATTTACTGTACCTCTTATTTTAACGCAAGAGGATGATGACGCTCTAGGCCACAGATTGACAGAAATAACTGGGGTTCAGCGGATTTCAAGGGATTTTAGGGGATACGAGGTTAGGAAATTTAATGAAATTTGAGGTTTCATTTTGAATTGCTGATTTTGGTTTAAACCTATTGGTAGGGCTAATAAGGACTTTCTATTACAAGTAATATCATTTATTTGAGTATGTACCAATGCATCAATCAGTCATAAATGCCCCAATTTGCATAATTCCTTGATTCATGTGTATTTTGCCTTGAAATGTGTGTAATCACCTCATTTAACATGTTGAATTTGTCAAATATTAAAATTAGATGAATTGATAGTGTATTTAGGATATTGTCGATATTTCGATCACAACGACATAGTCTATTCCGCGATCGTGCATCGTCAGAGTGATGAGGAGGCCTAATTTCCTCAAAATGCATGTTATCGTATTCAAATCGCATCGGGATTCACACCAACACCCAAGATGACCCAAATTGATTAAATAAAATGTATATTTTGGATGTCGGTGACATTTTGAACACAATGAAAAAGTATGTTTGTCGATCGGACATCATTTGGATGACACTGAGGCCAATTTTCTCTGATATCCATGCTTCGTCTTGATGTTCCTATTGACCCCCTCGCATGCCCATCAATTTCTTATTTTGAATTTCATCATTAGGTATTCTAAGATATTTGGGATGTTTTGATCGCAAAGACGTAGTTCATTTTGTGATAAGACTTCTTTTGGGCAATCTTGAGACCTCTTTCCACGATATGCATGTTTTGCCTCAAGATTCATGTCATCACCCCGAATGATCCAAATTGTATATAAAAAATGCAATTCTTAAGTACTTGTGTTATTCTGGTAGTAATGGAAAAATCCATTTTACGAACGGACATTATTTGGACAATGACGAGGTAAATTTTTCTTGAAATGTACACTATTGCTCGATATCAATGCCACCAATATGGATGCTTCAAATTGAATGAACAAAATACAGTTTTTAGAGGTTGACAATGCTCTGGACATAAAGGTGAAGTTTGTTTATCGATCTGACATTATTTGATTAGCCTCACGCTTTAATTTTGGGTGTCGGTCATCCCTTTTGTCCAATCTCGTCTGATTCAATTGTGAGGGGCCTCGACCCAGCAGAATTTAGTATCCTGATTGCAATGATACCATTTGTTTGGCATTCAGAGGTCATTTAACCCCTTAAGTGATGCATTTTGTCAATGCACACATTTCCTAAATCTTTTTTTTTTTGCCTCTTTTCGCATGGTTTTATATGAAGGGGTCAACAAATACCATCCAACAAATGTGGTACACGTCTAAAGCGAGCTATATTTGTTATATGCTGATTGACCCTATGGATCTCTAGATATTTGTTCTAGATGTCATACCAAAGGTTTTCACTTTACGGATCTTCAAGAGTTTGATTGGATGTCACGCTGATGTTTTTATTTAGCAGATCTCTAAGAGTTTGATTGGATGTCATGCTGATATTTTTATTTAGCAGATCTCCAAAAGTCTATCTCCTTGCCTTTATAAATCTTTGGACGCACTTGTAGTCAAAAATTTGATTGACATATTGGTTCTTGCTAAGTAGAGATACACATGAGAGTGATATAACTTCTTGTATTCAGGTCACTAGAGCATCACTCTATAGATTGACAATGGTGGATAGTATCACCACCATTCGTGCTCTTTTGACACCGCTGTCACATTAGTTTTCAGCATTTTGAATTTGCTCAATATTCTTCTTTGCCATATTCATATATGAATGTGATATTTATGTTGTATATATATATAGGTGCTGTTCAGAATTTATCCGAGCTTTCTAGATCCATCATATGGTGGGACTTTGTTTCCTTTAAAATGAATCTTTTTATGCTGATATTCATTTAGTTTATGGAGACTCTTATATTCTTCTCTCCTTTAGCTATATTTTGGCATGAATTTTTAAATATTTATTTGGGGATCTCGGCATGTAGCGCGATGTCGACCCAAATAAATATGTAAAATACCCCCAGTCTTCAAGGACACTTGTAGATGTCATCCAAAATGCTTTTTTATAGCTTTAACTTAAGTCGTGAAATTTTGATCTCTTATGCCATGTGCTTTGTACTCCGGACATTGATGGAGAATTACCCGATTTGTCCTTACTAACTTGTCAGGTGATTTTTGTACATTCGGCCCTATGCTTCTTGATTTTGCGAGCTTGATGAAGGAGTAGATGCCGGTGACATAAACCCTTAGGTTTACATTAAGTCAATAGCAAAAATTCATCAGTCCAGAGCTTTGTGCATAACGGACTTGTTGAAGACAAAATCTTCTTAATTCAACCTTGAGCTTTTTGTTAACTTTAGGATAGTTTCTTCGGTCCTTTTCTTTGTGCTTCGATGGACTTGTTGAAGAAAAGTTTCTTCGATCCTTACTTTGTGCTTTATGAATTTATTAAAGGATTTGTGGGTTTCCGATTTAATCAATAGTACCAAAAGTAGGTAGTATATTGATCCTTAACCACTTGATGAGACTTTAATCTGAGACACTTGGGTTTATCAAATCAGGTGAGTTAAGATTTGACAGCTCTTCATCCTCGGGTTACTGTAATGGGGCTTCTTCTACTACGACCTTTCATAGAGCTGCTAGCAATTCGACCATATTTGGGCGTATTTGATCCATCCTTTTACACCCATTTAAATTTCATACTTAAGCCATGGGAAATGTGCTTTCCAATGCTGATTTCACTGAAGTTGGTAGATTTGGAGTTCTTCTTTGTGGTTAAAGATTTGGAGCATACATACATTTAGTAATTATTTGTGACTCCTCCTTCCACTAGAACTTTGATTCTCTAGTATATTAGGAGAATTTGGTAAACTATGATCACTTGAACTCGTCAAGTTAAATTAGCTTTTATTCTTCATGCAATTCCTAATAACGGGTTGACAAAGTGGGGGTTTCACTACTACGACAGTTCTTATGCGTATTGAGTAGACAGAGTTGCTAGCGATCTGATCATATTTGGGTGTATTGGATCTAGCCTTTTACACCCATTTAAACCTTAAGCTTCATGCTGTTGGAAGACTTCAAGCTATTTCGGCTCAATTTATTGGAGTGTGTAGTCACAAAAGTATCTTTTTTGACTTTTGAACATTGGTATGTTGGAGAAGATGGTGTCTTGAACTTTTGAAAGATCACCTGGATATACTATGAGAAAAACTCATTATATTCTTCAGCATGAAAGAATATTTATATTGATGATTTTTAAATATTTAGTTGGGGATCTCAGCATGCAGCGCGATGTCAACCCGAATAAATATTTAAAATGCCCATCTCGCAGGGACATTTCAAAGTAGAATAAATTTGAGATTTTGATATTTTAAATATTCATTTGAGGATCTCAGGGTGTAGCATGATGTCAACCTAAATGAATATTTAAAATACCCCTATCTTGTAGGAATATTTGGGATACGCCTTTTTATCTTTAAGATTTTAAAGATTTATTCAGAGATCTCAATACGCTGCGCGATGTCGACCTGAATAAATATTTAAAATGCTCTCAATCTGACGGGAGATTTTGAAATGCATTCTTATTATACAAGAGAATTTTAAAATATAGATGTAAGTATGCATTGATAAATGTGCATATAACATTTTGATCATTATAAAGTATATTAGACATGAAATTTTCATGTATGATACTTCTTTAAATATCGTCCATTGATAGGCGGCATAAGCCTCTGACCATTCAAATCGATTAACTGATAAGCTCCTCCTTGGTACACCTTCTTGATGACGAATGGGCCTTCCCAATTGGATACGAATTTGTCACCGATTCTTCAGTGTGGGATGATTGGTCTTCTCAGCATCAAGACCAATTCTCCTTCTTGAAATATTCAAGTGCGCACCATCTGATTAAAGGATTTTTCCATTCTTCATCGGTAGAGTTTTAAATTTTATTGAGCTTGCAATATGATATCATCGAGTGTATCAAGCTCTTCCATTCTTAAATGAGCATTTTATTCTTGGGTAAGGTCATTCTGGATTATTACCTGGAGTGACGGTAGTTTAATATCCAATGATAATATGGGTTCAACACCGAATACCAATAAATAAGGAGTGGCTTTGATTGACATTATAGGTTGTAGGGTATATTCATAGCGCTTTTGCCATCTTCATATGCTACTGTCTTTTGTTCTTGGTGAGGATCTTCTTCAACAATTTCACCAGCATCTTATTGAAGGACTCTGCCAAGCCATTTGACCTTGGATTATATATGGATGAATATCGCTAATCGATCTTATACTGATCAACAAATTTGTAAATTTTTATACTTTTAAAACCATGCCGTTATTCGAGATTATGCGGCATGGCACACCAAATATATATACAATATTATGGGTAAAGAAAATGATCACATGCTCGGATGTGACCTCTCTAAATGGAGTCGCTTCTGCCCACTTTGAAAAGTAGTATGTTGCTTCCAGAATAAAGTAGTGTCCTGCTGAAGATGGCGGATCTATCAGGCCAATTATATTTATACCCCAACATTTAAATGACCAAGATGTTATTGTAGGGTGAAGTATATTTGGTGGTTGATGTATACAATCACAATGGATTTGACATTCGTGGAACTTCTTGGTATGGTTAATACAATCCCTTACCATTGTAGGTCAATAGTAATCCATTCTCTTGATTTTAGTGACCATTTTGGGACCTAACGGATGTGCACCATAAAGTCCTTCATAAACTTATGTTACCACTTTATTAGTTTTCTTGATCCCTAGGCACCATAGCCACATCTGATTAAAAGCCCATCGGTACAATGTTTTTTTAATGAATGCATATTGCAATGCTCTATTTCAAATTTGCATGGCGAGAGATTTGTTTGTCTGGAGTTTTCTTCTTTTAAAGTAGTCAATAAAGGGTTTCCTTCAATCATTTTCTACTTGAATATCTAAGCAATGCAACTACGATTCTGAAGCTTGACTACCTTTAGGTCTCTTGGCCACATGGTATCCTTCCGGATAATTTTCCATAATGATTTAATGGAGAGGTTGAGGGTCAACCGGGATTGTAGCTTGCTGGTTTGAAATTGATACTTCTTCTATCCTTGGAAATTGTAATAGAGTGGGTTCCAAGACTCTACGGGTGTAGACTCTAATATATAAAGGCTTCTCCTCATTGATGTTCGCCATTTCCTTAGCCAATTTGGCTAAACAATCTGCTTTAGCATTCTATCCTCGAGAAACTTGAGCTATTTCAACATTCAGCCCTTGCTTCAGAAGCGCAAGGGCTTGTTGATAATAATAGGCCAGTTTGACTTTGCCAATCTTATAAATGCCGAGGACCTAGTTTATCACAAGTTGAGAATCACCAAAAATTTGGAGATTTTGGATTCTAACATCGATTATGATATCCTATCTTGTTATTAAAGCTTCATATTCAGCCTCATTATTAGTCTGAGGTTCAGTCAAGCTGAATGAAAATCTCATGATGCCTCTCTTAGGTGCTACAAAAATGAGACCAATGCCGGCTCGGTCCCTTGCAATATTTCGAGGTCAGGAAGGTTTAATCAACGATGCCCCATTGAAGTACATCTCATAGAATGGTATCTTTTCATCTTCTTTGACCTGCATAATTTGCTCATCGGGCAAATCATCATTTAGTGGAGAGTTTGTCAGGATAGGATGCTTATTAAGCAAATTTGTCAAGGCCTATACTTTCATCACCTTTTGTGGAATGTATGTGATATAAAATTGTAATAATAGTAATGCCAACCTAGCTAGACGACCTACCAACGCTGGTCTTGTCATCAAGAACTTTAACGGATCGATCTTTAATATTAGGGTGATTCTGTGAGAAAGTATATAATGATAAAGTTTCTGAACTGCAAAAATAAACGATAAATAATGCTTTTCAACAGGAGAATAACATCTTTCTACTCCAATCAACCTTTGACTGATGTATTAGAGTGCATTTTCTTTGCATTCTTTATTATTTTGTGCCAATAATACTCCGAGGGACTCTTCTAATGCTGCCGTATATAGTATAAGAGGATTCTCCAGAATTGGCGTATCGAGAATGGGTAGATTTAATAAATATCTTTTGATACTATCGAATGCTTTCTGACACTCTTCATCCCACTTGAAACAATCATCTTTCTTCATTAATTTGGAGAATGGCTGGCACATACCCGACATATTCGATATGAATCGCCTAATGAAAGCCAGTTGTCTTTGTAAGGAGCAAAGCTGTCGAAGGTTCCTTGGTTGTGGCATCTCCATGATCGCCTTATTTTTATTAGGGTTAATCTCGATACCTCGATGATGAACCACATATCCTAAGAAATTACCAGAGGAGACCCCAAAGGCGCATTTGATGGGGTTCATCTTTAGATCATGCCTTCTGATCCTCTCAAATACGATTCTGAGATCTTTTAAATGATATTTTCGACCAAAGATTTTAACAACAAGGTCATCTACATAGCACTCGACCTTCTGATGTATCAAATCATCAAATATATGAGTAATCGCCCACTAATAGGTAGCACCAGCATTCTTCAGGCTAAAGGGCAAGACCATGTAGTAGAATATATCGATGAGAATTTTGAATGATTTATGCTTTTCATACTCGGGCACCATCTTAATTTTATTATATTCTGACAATTCATCCATAAATGAGAACATGTCATATTTTGATGTGTTGTCCACTAGGAGTTCGGATATGTGGAGCGAAAAATCATCTTTTGGACATGCCTTATTGAGGCCCCGAAAGTTAATACAAAAATGAATATGTCCATTCTTCTTTTTGACAGGGATAATATTGGCGATCTAGTCAGCATATTTTTCTTCACGGATGAATCTCGCATCTATAAGCTTCTTTATTTCTACAATCACCTATTTTTCAATCTCTAATCTCATTCTCCTTGGAGCTTATTTGACAGGTGTTGCATAATGCTCGATGACTAACTTGTGAACTGTCACGTCAGGGGATAAGCTAGGCATCTCAGCATATATCCAGGCAAAGCAGTCCCTGAATTTATGGAGAAGCTCTTTTATTTCTTCTATTTATTCCTCGGGTAAAAGAGCACTGATGAAGGTCGGGCGATAATCTTCTTTAGTTTGAGAGGATATAATTAAAAAGCGATGTGATTTCTAAAAGGATTCTTTAAGGTGTCAACAATCAAGAACTTTGTTTGTATGGTCATCTTTGGGTCCCACTTTTAATAAATTTCTTTAATGGTGGATCTCTAGGGGTACATACTAGATATATATATATATATATATATTTCTAGAGATATTGATCTCCATATTAGTTTTCCCTTATGTCGGGATCTTTCAGCGGTGAATTCTTGGATATGTGTTCAAGTGTCATACCCCGATAAGTTCATCATATATATCTTGATTCTTTTTTTATCTGGCCACCATAATAGATGATTTCTTTTCCCTCTATTGGGACCTTTCAATGATGACCTTTTAGACATAGGGACCAAGCGCCAAGTCCTGATATTCACTGTATGGAGCTCAGCATTATGATTAATATTTTTTGCTGCTAATATAACATTTAAACGACTAGCCAAAGATGGAAAGAGAAACTAATCTCCAGTAGAGTTGCCAGAAATCTGTGGGCTCCAAAAATTCGTCGCCAACCTCTACCCACATGTGATTACTTTTACTTTTGGCGAGGGGAGTTTTAACGGAATAGGAGCCGGGGTAAAGTTTGGAAGGCAGATGGATTTGTAGATAAGACACTACCTAGAGATTTTGCCCTTATTTTGCGAGGACTTTATGATCTGAGTTTTGGTTTTCTATAGGCACAAGCCCTTATACTTAATTACCCCTCTCGATAATGGGAGATAACTTTCGATTAAGGATAGTCTTAGATTAGATATGTAGAAGATACATAGTATCTGGCATGTAGTAGCACCATAGATATATATATTTGAAAATGGTTGAGGTATTTAAAAAGTTTGATATTTAGAATTAAAAATTTTACCATCTTGCACTTAAAGCAGATGGTGGGGGAATGGATGATAGACCCGATCAAGATCCCATGGTTCCATCATTCTGAGGCATCATCATCCCTAGTCTACTTAATCAGAGGAGGTAGTCTACCCAACTTGATAGAAGGATCCTTGTCGGCAGCCATGAGTTGCTTCTTCCAAGGGGACCTTGTAGACATGGGATGGATGTTTGCCTAAAGGGACAAATTTGAATACACCTTAGCTAACACAGAGCTTTGTTCTCTATTTTTCATGTCTTAATGATTCATTTCTCAAGGATTTGATGCCATTAAGGAATATATTGGCTCTGGCCATAACCGGTATTTCGTGGTGCCATTTGACGGCAAAACCAGTTGGTTTAGAGGGCCCTGGGTCATAACTATTTATCATATGGTGCCATTTGGTGGCAAAACCGTCGGTTAGAGGATATGTATCACGTCCTTAATGGCTGGAGATTGGTTTAGAATGGATCCTAGTGATATTTTTTGACTAGGCATTAACTCTTTAGGAGCTGAAGTAGTTTTTAATTTATCTACCTCGACAAACCATCGCGGAGAGTGGATGGATTTTACTTTAAGTGGTTGGATGGTTAATTTTTAAATTTTAAATATTTGGAAATGAGATTTCTCATAGAGTTTGGATTTTGACGGGCATTTGGATATTTGGGAGACATTTCAAAATATTTGTGAACTCATCCGATTGAGATAAACATTCAACACGATTATCATCGGAGTTACTTTAAAGTCACTTATATTTTCATTGGAATTTGAATTTAGTGGAAGTTTGGAAGTATTTGAAATTATTTGTGAACCCTTCTGATTGAGATAAACATTTAACACGGCCATCATTGGGGTGTGAGGGGTTATTTCCATTTATTAATTGAATCCTATCGACCCAATCAACTTACTGATATGGGATCGGGTTTCGTAAGCTTTATGTCTTTGTTAGGGAATTCTCATCATTGTAGGCATAATATGAATGTATTAAGATAAATATACCTATCATCGCAATCATATATTTTTTTGATGGTTCGAGCCCTGTCGACTCCTATTGATCTGCATAGAAGGATCGGGTTTGAACTTGAATTCACTTATTGGCCTGTGCAATATCCCTAGATGTCACGTGTGTACCAATAACATGCTCGTCGGGGCCCATGCAATTTTTTGGGGGCATTTTATAATTATTTGTTGAACCTTATCGACTCATATTACTTAGGAGGATCGAGTTCGAATTTACTAACATGCGCAGCATCCCTAGACGTCACATATGTGCCAATAACACGCTCGCCTGGGCCCATACAGGTTGTGAGTGTTTTTACTCCTTTGGTGTACCTATGTGCAAACAAACTACAGTGCATGTGCGGGATACTTTAAAATATTTATAAACGCCATATGTCCACTTGTAAGGATTCGGTGGCATTTTATAGCAGCTTCTAGATTGAGTTCTTTGCTTCTTCGTATAGATAGATTGTCGTACACTACTTGTCTCTTTATGTAGGTGGATTGTATTGCACTAACTAATCTCCTGCTTTGAATTTGTTGATACTTACATTCATTTTAGTTCTTTGGTATTCATTCATAGATAGTATGTAATATTCATAGCGGGGCTCCAACAGAAGCTCGTGGGAGCTTGTATCTATCATATTCTTCATGCACTTTGTTGTGGTCTTTAGCTCATATAGTACATCCGCCACTGTCACAAGTAGCCAGGTAGATATATTCCTTCACAAATTAAAATTGACCTCAGGATATTGTATTTACTGAAGTCTTTCTACATCTACCTATAAGTGGCATGTGGCATGTATATATGTCTTCGTAGAGAGCTTGTATGTATTACAGATCTTCAACTTGTAGATCTACCATTTTATGCATGGTGGACTCCCTGCAGTCGCATGTGGATGCTTGTACCCGCTACAATTTGTCTATCTTTGTTTATAGATCTTTATTGTATTTGGTTGACATTGGATTGTTGTCAATTGTAAAAGTATCATAATGTTCATTGCATGATATTTATACATGTTTGCATTCAACATTATCATTTGAGAGCGAATGGGTATGCTCATTTGCAAACTAGCACTTACTGCTGAGTAGACTACGATTACCACAAATTTCTCTATGCAAGTTGGCCAACAGGTTTCTTCATTCACCTGCATCGGCTTTATTTTTTTGTTTGCCGACAAGTAGTGTTTGGAGTTGAATGAAACCTTTGTTCACTGTTAATCCCCAAATTTATTGGTCACTTGATGTAGTTATTGTAATATTTTCGCACTATTAAACTGCATGATTGGAATGAATTCTACGAGCCAATCATCATCGTTCATGGTCACTCACAAGTCTCTTATAGTTGCTTGTAAACACTCATCACGAATCTTCTAGTACTACAAGCATCCATGTTCTTGGAAATTCTTCTTATGTCATTTGTGGAATGAGATGTAGGAATCATAATTTTCTTATTTCCCTAAAAAGTAGTGTGTAGCTTGCATGCTGAATTTGCTTCCCGACATATGCTCGTAATCAAACGTATATCATTATAGCTAATGTAATTGTCTCAAACCAATAAATTGATGGGTTTCCACATCATTTGTGAGTGAACGATACTTGCAAGTTCATTACCTTTAATGGTGATTTATAATAAGTGTAAGGAACTTAATATTATCATCAACACTTTTACTCCAATCCACATGACTCTTACAAGTCAAGTATAGTCATCCAAAAATTTCATGATATGGTTTATGATTAATTTATACATAAATCCTTATTTTCTTGCATGATATTTGCTTCGATGAATTTAAATGAAAAAAGTATCCATCTTAAAGTTCAATTGAAGATTCTTATATTATTGCACACAAGCATTTCATTTGATTCTTGCTTGAATAATTATGCTTGGCACATGATGCTTGGATGTCACACATCCCTTATAAACTCATCATTTTGATCATTTGCCATCTGATTGAAATTTTCATCCTTACATGAAGCACAATTTAGTGTTATTATCATATATTCAACTTTATTTAATTTTGAATGTCATTATTCATTTAATATTCATTTGAACTCAATTTTGTTGCAATCATAAGTCTGGTTCCTTTGTATTGGTTCAAATTTTTATTCAAATTATTCAAGTCATGTTTGAGTCCATGTTCTTATGTCCCCTGCTGTCTAAATAATGTCCAATATTTGTTCCAAGTCCTTACCTCTTTTAGATAAAATTTTGGCAGCCTCTCAGCGTCTCCCCATTTAGAGGAAATTTTGGGAGACTAGCCTTCCCACCACGCGTAATAAAGGCGTGTATGGTAGGTGCCCTTAGACACCTTGGCCGTGTTCTTTCTTCCCACCATGACCAACAAAGGCGTGTATGGGGTCTTCGAGTGCACTTGTTTAAAATGATGGTTTGCTTTCCCCCTGCTCAAGGGTACTTATAAATAACCCTGTCTCACAATAGTCGCTGCACCGGGGTCCCATCCCATCACGCTTAATAAAGGCGTGTATAGGCATTTTTCTGGTGCGCCACGAACTTTAAAATGGGGCTTTAGGTGATTACCCGCCTCGTCGTAGGCGTCACACCGGGGTCCCATCCCACCATGCGCAATAAAGACATGCATAGGCGGTTTTTTGGTGCGCTGCAAACTTTGAGGGCAAAAATCTAAGTTTTAGATAATTCATACCTTCACGGGGTTGTCGGTGATGGCGATGATGACGGTGCAAAAGAAAAAACTCTTTTTCTTATTTATTAGATTCAGGCCTTGTATCTCTTCAACCATGCAATGGACCTTTGCCAGTATGGCTTGCTCAGGAAATCTTTTCAATTCTATCTTTCTTGCTTATGCCTTTCAACGCGTCTTTGAAGGTCCAGCTTGTATGACCTAATTATTCTTTCCTCTTATTCAGAAATAACTCTAACAATAAACGAAGTTCTTCTACCAAATTCCAACAACTTATCCATCATTCAAAGCAATTTAAAGGTGGCTTGCTCTCTTGCTCGGGCAGTAAACCTAATGTATGTTTCTCAACAAGCTTCAAGCATTCATTAGCTTTGTTCTCGGAAACATTGAACAGAACAACAGAGCCATATTGGAATACTATCATATGGTGGCATTTACTCTTATTAGGGAACTAAACTCCATAGCCTGCATGTGTTCCTACTTGGCCTTAATCGCATGCACAAGGGTTAAGAGAAAAGAAAGAAGAATGGCTGCTGCCCTCGGCTTAGGCTTGATTAGCTTCCATGGCTGAATCAGATAAAAGGAAGCACTCCCCTTGCCCTTCTCGTGGATGTTGGCCACTTTTCCATGCTCATTACATGCTACTCCCCTGAAGTGGCCATGATAAGGGTCATCTCTAGGAGTCCACGAAGACAAGTAATGACCATTAAGGTTAAGGCAAGACTTGAGTTCCATTAGAGCTCCAAGTTCAAGGTTTCCTTGGATGAGATGGAAGGAAAAGAGCAGAGATAGGGTGAGTAGAGGGTAAGTCATTGATAGGTAAGGAGGATGCTTTCCCCATTGTTCCTTCTCTGGCTCTCCCTTGGCTTCGGTTGAGTAGGCAGGGAAGCTGCAAGAGCTCTTCAAGCTGTGAGATAGTGTGCATTATTGAAGCCAGAGGAGTTATCGCTGGATGTCGGGCACAATAGAGGAGGTCACAAGTCTGGAGTCATCAGGTGGGAAAAGGGAAGATGTCGGCTAAGTATCTGAGGTTCATATCAGCATCCATACTAGCTCGGCCATGTGTGGGATTGTGGCTGTGATCAAATTATACAGGCGAAGGAAGTGTGAGTTTGGAATGTTGGCTTTAGAGGGGAGATGGAAGGGAAACATGCGAGACCGAAGTGATAAAGCACTAGATGTGTAAATAACCAAGCCGACCCAATTAGTTACTTCACCTCTTATTTTAACACAACAGGACGATGATGCTCGAGGCCACAAATTGACAGAAGTGATCGGGGTTTAGTGGATTTCGGGGGATTTTAGGGGATATGAGGTTGGGAAATTTAATGAAATTTGAGGTTTCATTTTGAATTGCTAATTTTGGTTTAAACCTATTGGTAGGGATAATAAGGACTTGTTATTACAAGTAATATCATTTATTTGAGTATGTACCAATGTGTCAATTAGTCATAAATGACTCAATTTGCATAATTTCTTGATTCATGTGCATTTTGCCTTAAAAATGTGCGTAATCACATTGTTTAACATGTCGAATTCATTGAATATTGAAATTAGATGAATTTATAGTGTATTTAGGGTTTTGTCTATGTTCCAGTTACAACGACGTAGTCCATTTCGTGATCGGGCTTTGTACGAGTGACGACGAGGCCTAATTTCCTCAGAATGCATGTTATCATATTCAAATCACATCGGGGTTCATGCCAACACCCTAGACGACCCAAATGGATTAAATAAAATGTATATTTTGGATGTCAGCGACATTCCAAACACAATAATGAAGTCTGTTTGTCAATCAAATGTCATTTGGATGATGCCGAGGCCAATTTTCTCTAATATTCGAGCTTCGCCTTGATGTTCGTATCGACCGAGCCCCTCACATGCCCCTCGATTTATTAATTTGAATTTCAACATTAGGTATTCTAAAATATTTGGGATGTTTTGATCAAAAAGACGTAGTTCATTTTGCGATTAGACTTAGTTTGGGCAACCTCGAGACCTCTTTCCCAGGTATGCATGTTTTTCCTCAAGATTTGTGTCATCACCCAAGATGATCCAAATTGAACATAAAAAATATAGTTCTTAAGTACTTGCATTATTTTGGTCGCAATGACAAAATCCATTTTGTGAATGAACATTATTTGGACAACGACGAGGCCAATTTTTCTCGAAATTTGCACTATTCCCTCAATATCCATGCCATCAATATGGATGCTTCAAATTTAATAATCAAAATATAGTTTTCAAAGGTTGACAATGTTTCAGACACAAAGGTGAAGTCTGTTTGTCGATCCGACATCATTTAACTAGCCTCGCTCTTTCATTTTGGGTGTCGGTCTTCCCCTTTGACCAATCTCGTCTGATTCAATTGCGAGGGGCCTCGACCCAGTAGAATTCAATGTCTTGATTGGAATGATACCATCTGTTTTGCACTCGGAGGTCATTTAACCCCTTAAGTGATGTGTTTTGTCAATGCACGTATTTTCTAAATCATTGTTTTTGCCTCTTTTTTGCATAGTTTTATGTGTAGGGGTCAACAGTGTATAATTATTTTAATTGGCTTGATAAGCTAAACTCCAAGCGCCCAAGATCATGTAACTTTGTTGTCATTAATGAACTTAAACGATGAATGATAGATCTATGATCAAAGGAATCAACATGGGTCGACCATCATTGTTTGAGTAATACAGTTTGATCGCATATTTCATACATGATCAGTACTACTAATATATGAACAATATTATTTGATAATAGTTTTATGAATGGTGTCATATAACATCCTATATGATCCCTTAAATCTCCAAGAATCTCTACTACAGCTACATGAGAACAACCAAATAGTCCTAATATTATAATATCACATTAGCGTAGTGAAGAACAGTAGGCTTATATAACATTAAGTATATACTAGATTAATTTAACCGAGCTAGGCCATTGCCTTCTCCCTTTTCAAACTTTTCATATAAAAATTTTCTTTCATTTTTCTCTTTTATCTGTGTTTATGTTAGATCCTTGTGGAAAACTTGGATGAAATACTCTCTCTATAAATTTTGCTGTAGAAAGTTGCTTTTTGCAACAAGAGTAGCTAAATCATTTTTACATAATAGTCAAAATTTAAATTTATTAGTTTGCAATTTTTTGTTGGACAATATTGCTTTTCTATCCAAAAGATGATAACTCAATATTTAGCTTAAAGGTGATTCAATAATACTAATTTCAATTATAATATTGAATTTACTTTTTTTTTTCTTGATAAGGAGAAGCCCCATTTAGAAACCAATTTGACATTTTTTTACTAATTCACTTCAAAATGATGGAGAAATTTTCTTACTTTAATATTGAATTTACTTATTTATTTTTCTTAATAAAAAGAAGCCCCATTTAGACATCAGTTTAGAATTTTTTCACTAACACAATTCAAAATAAGGGAGATATTTTCTTACTTTACTCCATAGCTTGAGGGAAACTTAATTTTTATGTTGAGTATGCTTTGGGCTCTTAAATATTCCATTCTTGTGTGATCCCGGCCTCTCCGCGCCATCCGTCTATTTTTCTTTTAAAGTGTTTGTGATGATGACAGTAGAGAGTTTTAACGAGATTAGGTTCCGTGGGAATTTTTAGAAGGCAGATTAGGTTTTAGATAAGACACTACCCAGAGATTTCGCCCTCATTTTGTGAAGACTTTTTTATCAGAGTTCTGATTTCTTATAGGCGCAAGCCCCTATAGTTAATTACCCCTCCCAATATTGAGAGACAACTTTTGATTAAGGCTAGTTATTAAAGTTGTTATATAGGTTATGAACATATCATATAATAGCAATAATTTAGGGTTTGAGTTTTGATTTTATGATTTGGATTTCGTAGTTTGGAAATTAGAGTTTATCACCATAAACTTAAAACTGATGGTGGGGAAAGTGAAGACGAGCCCGATCAAGATCCCATGGTTCCGCCGTCCCGGGCTGTCATGATCCCTGGTCTACTTAATCAGAGGAGGTAGTTGACCCAACTTGACAGAAGACACCTTGTCAGCAGTTATGAGTTGCTTCGTTCAAGAATATCATGTAGACCTGGGTTGGTGTTTGTCTGAGGGGATATATCTAAATCTACCTTAGCTAATAGAGGGCTTTATGCCCATCGAATATACCCTATGATTCATAACTCAAGGGTTTGACACCTTTTAGAAACAAACGGACTTTGGCCGTGATCGTAATATAATGGTGCCATTTTGCAGCAAAACCACCCGATCAGAGGGCACGTGTCGGCCACGTCCCTGTTGGCAATAGACTATTTGAGGATGAATTAAAGTGATACACCCAACATGCATTCGTTCTTTGTGAGCTGAGGTTAATTTTAAATTTATTGCCCCCGAAAAATGATTGCGGGAGGTGGATTATTTTTAATTTTGAGTTTTTAGGAGATTGATTTCATTTCAGATATTTAAATATTTATTGGATTTGAGATTTGACCCCTTCAATTTTAAGGTGATATATTTCATTTCAGATATTTAGATTTTTATTGGATTTGAGATTTGACCAATCCAGTTGAGATTTTTGATCAACACGGCCTTCACCGGGGTGACATTAAAGTCACTTATATTTTTGTAGGATTTTGGAAGACATTTTGTTATTCAAGTCGTGCAGACTCCAGTCCTTTTGAGGAGGAGGATGAAACTTAAATATTTAACCCACATAGCATTCTCGGATAGTTGGATTTAGAATTTAGATATGACGACTGGAGCACATGCGGGTTATAGCATTTGACCCTGCGCAGCATTCTCGGTCATTGGTGTTTGTACTTTTAACATATTGATCGGAGCACATGCAGAATTGTAGTTTAGTTTAAACATAAAATATGCATTTGACCCTACGCAGCATTCTTAGATCATTAAATTTAGGAATTATATTCAATGATCGGAGCACATGCAGGGATATATTTAGTTTAAGGGATCATATTTATTACATAAGGGGCATTTTAAAATATTTAAATATGTTCCATTTGAGAGAGTGATTTTATTTAGGAAATGTACAAAATTTCATTTAAGGGCCTACGAACGCCTTCTGTCCGCTTGCACACATGTTGCGGATTTGGTGGCGTGGTTCTAATTCAGATTTCATTTATAACACATAGAAGATATCCCTTTGTTATTAATATCCCATTCAACATAGCTCACAGGAAATGCTTGTCTAATAGACATCAGAGATCATGTTAGTATTCGTAGGAGAATTATATTTATAAGCTCTCATATTCTTTCCCATAAGTAGACTAATTTGTTTGAAACAAACTCATTGTCTTTACTTATAGTCTAGCTGTTGATATTCTAGTTGTTGAGGGCCCTACAAATTCTTTACTCTTATTTATAAGTGAATTATATTGTATTATGTTTTGCCTTTGGGTTGAAAGAAATGGTTTGGAGCACCAATCATTATAAACCTTGACAGATTGAATCCTTTCTACTGAATGATATGCTTCATCTTAAAATTGAAAGTCACATATGTAACTAATATAAGAGGACTATCAACTCATAAGGGTGTTTGGATAACAAAATTTTAGAGAGCATGTATTTGAGAGCTGCTACTTGTTGGAGAACAATTTCAAAGTTGTGTGGGTGTTATTCTTGCTCAAAAAGGTATTGTGTTAGGTTTGTTCAGTTGGAGAGTTGCTCAGTTGAAGATCTTTGTGAGAAATTATACTTAGACTGAATTATAGGAAGCATTTCATTTTTTGTGTTTTATTGTATTAATTAGATTATTTAATTTAACCATTTAATTAATGTTAAGATTTTAATTTTTTTAGATCAAATTTTAAAACTGTTTAAGTTTTCATTTAATGCTTCTCCAATATTTCAAAATTATGATTTAAGTCCAAAAAATTGTCTAAGTCCCAAATTTCTGAGTGAATTTCGACAGCCTCCTGGTGTCTCCTCCCCACCGATCGCTAGGGTAGAGGGCTCGCGGGATTGGCGTCGGAGCAAGAGGTAAGTCACAAACCCTTTCTCTCCCTTGTGATTTTTGTGTGTGTCTTCATCCGAATGAGAGGGAGTATTTTTATGTCGTGAGTGAGGCGATTACCCATTTTTTGAACGAAAAGTTGCTTCGTTTTGGTGATAATCGTCATGAGGTGGGACCGGGGATGATTTTGTCATGCGTTTGTCGGTGGGAGCAGTTACAGTCAACATATGCATTCTCATATTTAGTAATAATTATGATTATATAAATATTTGAATTTACCCTAATTTGATGAACCCTAACAATCATAACTCTAGTGAGGTGATTTAGAAAGATTAAACTTGGCATACATTTTGATGATTGAACTATAACCAAGGAAAATTTTTGGATTGCTAATGATGGGAAAGGAAAATTTCATTTTCTTCAAATATTACAATGTCAATTAAAGACCAAGAAAGACTGATATGGTTGATAATGAAAAATTTATGAAGGTTGGTGACATAATCTTTTTTACGCTAATGGAAAAATGCCTATTTTTTATTGTTAACTTGACGATAAAAATAGTGGCCAAAATACTAGAGGATTTGCCAATGGAAATTGATGTGACATTCTTTGATAGATTTTAGTAAAAAAATACTATCAACATTGAGAAGATCGTCCACTGGTGAGTTGCACTATCATTGTAACATTCCCAATAGGTCACCAGTGTAGGATTTCTTTAGAGTGAGCATGCTTAACAATGAAGTTTTTTAATGAAATTTCAATAATTACACAAAAAGCTACCTCGATGTTTAAGAGTTTAACTTCTCTTACTTAAGTTGTTTCACAATCTCCCCCATATAAGTTGCTGATGTCCTCACCAGGATCTTTATCTCAAAATCATCCTTCAAGAAGATAGAATTCTAGATGGATACTATAAGTTCAAGTGGTGACTCCCCCCATGAAGCACTTTCTCCCATATAAAATTCAAGAGGCGACTCCCAAGACGTAGCACATTGTCATTTATGACACTTAGTTCTCATATTTTAGCTGGTGTATTTCTCTGATATAATTTGTAACATCCCAAACTCTTAACTATCGAGATATTATTTGCTTTGATATAAGGGCCTCACGGTTTTTTCCTATTGGTGTAACTTCTCAAGAGGTCACACATCTTGGATTTTTTTAGGATGAACATGCTTAACTGTAAAGTTTTTTAATAAAATTCTAACCATTACACCAAAAGGCACCTCGATGTTTAAGAATTTAACTTCTTTTACTTAAGGGGTTTCACTGTCATACTGATAAGTGTTAGGAGGACTAGTAGTAGATAGATGATCAAGCAAGGAAGGCCTATGTGAGTATATAATTTTATAGTTTTAAGTGTCAATTATAAATTAATTAATCTTACCCTATCTTTCTTAAGATAAATATACACAGTCTTGAGAGAGTTAGTCTAGAGTAAGTGAGGGATCCTCTAGGGGGTATTTGCAGATAATTTTGATTACCACATTTGTTTACATGTGGTAGGTGAAATGAAAAAGTGATGAGTTTATGGATTTGGCTTGCAAGCCTACATGCATAAGAGACAGTCTTCTAGTGGCTTCAACTTCCTATGAAGCAACTATGAGAGTTTGTTGAGGGATCCAAAAATTTGTTCCTCAAATTCCTCATTACTTTTCGTGGGAGTTTAAATGGATTAAATTCAGGGGTAAAGTTTAGGAAGACATATTAAGTTTGTAGATAAGGCACTACCCAGAGGTTTTTCCCTCATTTTGTGAGGATTTTTTTATCTGAGTTTTTCCTTCCTATGGGCTCAATCCCCTATAGTTAATTACCCCTTCCGATAATGAGAGAGAACTTTTGATTAAGGCTAGTTATTGATGAATACATTGTACCTATAGATACGTGATATTCGGTTTATAGTAATAACATGGGTATAGGTGATGAGGTTTTGACATTTGAAATTAAAAAATTGAATCATCTTGTACTTAAAGTGGATGGTGGGGGAATGTATGATCGAGCCCAATCAAGATCTCATGGTTTCGTCATCCTGGGCCATCATTTTCCTTAGTCTACTTAGTCAGAGGAGGTAATCGACTTAACCTGATTGAAGGATCCTTGTCGGCAACCATGGGTTACATCATCCAAGGGTACCTTATAGATCTAGGATGGATATTTGTTTAAGGGGATAAATTTGAATCTAACTTAGCTAATAGAGGACTTTATGCCCTATCAATTCATATATCAAAGATTCAATGCAAATTAGGAGCTTACAAGCTCTAGCCAAAACCAAAATTTAGTGGTACTATTTGGTGGCAAACCATCCAATTTAGAGGGTCCTGGTTATAACTATTTACCTACGATGCCATTTCGATGAAAAACCATATGTTAGAGGACATACGCCACATCCTTACTGAATGGACATGATTTGAGAATGAATCTTAGTGATATTCTTGATCAAACACTTGCTTTTTCTTAATTGAAGTGATATATTCATATTTATCCACCTTGGCAAACTATTACAAAGGATGGATGTATTTTGCTTTAAAATTTTTTATGATTGAATTTTGATTTTAAATATTTTAGATTTAGGAGTTTTCTTAGATTTTTTAGTTTTATGGATATTTGGGTGGCATTTTAAGTACATTTGGAGTTAACCCCTCCTCTTGAGATACATGATAAGAAGGCTTTGAGGCTGAAAGCTTGTGTGTTAGCAATGCACCATATAACATACCCATGCACGCTTTCTCTAGCATGCAAGGAAGGTAACCTGGTGCGACGCCTACGGCAAGGCGGTTAAAACCTCTTTTTTAGCATTAGCAGCGCACCGAAAAACTAACCCATGCATGCTTTTTTCTAGCATGGTGGGAAGGAAACCCAGTGCGATACCTACGATAAGGCGGGGAAGAATATAAAACTGTGCATTTTTCAAACAGGTACCTAAAGACCCATACACGCCTTTCTATTGCATGGTGGGATTGAAGATTTTTGACCTCAATGTCATCCGACACTGCCCGTGCAGGCTTTTCTCTAGTGTGGCTGGAGGCCCAAACTCCTGAAATTTTCCCTAAATTGTGGAGATGCCGGGAGGCTACCAAAATTTGCACTGAACTGAAGACCTAATTTGAACTTGATTGAACGTAGAGGACCTTATTTGAATAAGACTCAAAATTGGACTTACATTAAATATGAAAAATAAAATTAAATGAAATAAACTTGAACCATATGCAAGGAAACTCAAACGCAAATGAACTAAGTGCAGTGGACATGAATTCAATTTGAAATTGCACTTGAACTTTACAAGACATTAGGGGACTCGAATTTGCATTTGATTTAAACTTTAAATGAGAGGAACAAGGACTTGGATCAATGTTCAACAACACAAGACTTGAATTTATTCGGAACACGAAGAACTATTATTGAACTTGGACTTAAGCTTGGACCAAGAGCTTGATTTTAATGATGACACAAATAAGCTCAAATGAATCATAGAGGACATAAATGAATCATAAGGAATAAATTAAATATTTCAAATAATAAATAAAAACTTAATTTGACATGTATATAGTGAAATGAAAAATATGAGGTATTGAATAATGGTCTAAAATATTCAAATGAGCGTTAATGGATTAGTAACAAGTATCCATATGTAATAACAAGCATTATTGATCAAAAAGAATGTATGATCTAAGTTGCAAGTAGAAGCACAAGAATCTTCCAATGAGCATTGAAAATCATATGCAAAATGATTCATTTACTATTGGAAATAAAAACAAAGTGATTGTTAACAAGGAGCAAGGAGGATATGTAACCCGATTATAACTAAACAATTGAACATGCAAGTCATACAAGAATAATAAGGATAGGTGTATGGCATTTATATCGATCTTATCAAACAACAAAACCTAACAAAATATTCATGAGTAATATCAAGAGGTATATAGTGAGAGGTTTATGAATGATATATGGGAAAATGCAAATGCAATGACCCTCCTATGGTCAACATCAATTAATTAGCAAGTAAACACCTCAGTCTGTTGCAGATCATTGAGTTTCATATGTAATGAATATGAAAATGGACCCACAGACAAACACAATGGCTACCTATGCATGCTGAAGGTCAACACACAATGAATATGATAAGATGATTGATGGATGTGTGGAAAGTATACCAACAATGAATGCAACCCATTCAGTAGTCAACCTTAGTTCATAGATAAGCTTATTCATCTACCTGTAAGAAATGGCGGTGGATTTGTAAAGATTATCATAACTAATTCATAAAGGCCATATCAGTTGAAGTGCAAATCTCCAACCAATAATGAGAACGCTTATAGGTGGCGATAAGAGATGTAATAACAATAAACACATAGAGAAAGTATATGGTGAATGAAGGCTGACCAATGATCAAATAAAAAATGGTGGAGGAACATAGTAACTTGTATTCAAGTGGCAACGATAGATAGATTGTCGATGTTTAAAATCTCTTGATTGTATGGGAGTTTCATCGAGGCTTTAATGATACTGCAAGAGACTCATACTGTAACAAACATGTCAGTTGAAACTAGAAAGATTTGACATATACTGTAAACAATGATGTGACACATCATAATGAATTTAAGTGAGCTTCAATACATTGTATTGAGTCTATCGGAGTTATTAATCAATGTTTGAAAATGTGCTGCTAAAGATCAATGTTTGAAAATGTGCTGCTAAAGATCAATGCAAATCAATGTGATCAAAACTCTCAACTACAAGCATAAATTACACTCTCTACTCCAACTACATCAAGGGCTGCAACAATCATTTTAGGAATAAATATCTTGTATATTTATCCTATACAACATGATGCACTGTCAATCACTACAATGCCTGCTCAAGGCAGTAACTATTGATTTTGACATATAGGATATATGCAAGGGCATAATTATCCAAGGTTGAAATGATTGATTCTTTGTTTAAGCCAACAGTAGAAAATGATGATGATGTCATAACTGGGAAGCTGCTTATTGATTTCTATATGAGTCATGATAAGAGAAAGCTAGATCAAATCATTATTTTCAAAGTAGTGAGTAGTGAGTGTGTCTCAGTCCAACCAAGTTCTGAACATTTAGTTAGATAAAATTATTGAGGCTTGCAAGCTTCTTTGATTAATAGTGGTCATACATCTAACATACCACCTATACAACTATTAAATCTCTATGACTGACATAAGTTTCTATGGGCTGCTATAGGAGATCCATCATATATCTAAAATGTACCTGCACATGCATCGTAGTTTGTGTATATATAGGTACATAAAAGGGGTAGGTGTAATCACAAATTCAAAACACCAAAAAAATATCAAATTCAAATATTTAGAACTAAAATCCAACAATTCAAGTGCTTAAAACTAAATTCATCCACCCTCTGCAATAATATGCCGGGTGGATAAATTGAAATTTACTTCAGCTCACATAGAGTTAATACCTAGTCAAAAATATCACTAGGATCCATTCTCAAATAAACTCCTGCTAGTAAGGATGTAGTACGTGTCCTCTAATTGATAATTTTGCCACCAAATGGCACCATGATAAATGGTTATGACACAAGGCCTTTTGAACTGAGTGGTTTTGCTTCCAAATGACACCGCTAAATTACAATTATGGCCAAAACCAAAAAATTTCTTAATGGTATCAAATCCTTTAGATATAAATCAATAAGATATAATTAATAGGTAATGAAGCCCTATGTTAGCTAAGGTGGATTAAAATTTATCCCCTTAGACAAATATCCACCCTAGGTCTATAAGGTCTCCTTGGATGAAGCAACCCATGGCTGCAGATAAGAATCTTTCTGTCAGGTTGGGTTGACTACCTCCTCTGACTAAGTAGACCAAAGACCATGAAGGCTCGAGAAAACAAAACTATGGGATCTTGATTGGGTCCATTATCCATTCCCCCATAATCTACTTTAAGTGCAAGTTGGTGAAATTCAAAATTTTAAATATCAATTGCTCCAATACCAAAAGCCCATGCTGCTACTATATACTAGATAACATGTATTCTTTATATATATGATTGAAGACTAGCCTAAATCAAAAGTTCTCTTTTATTATCAGGAGGGGTTATTAATTATAGGGGCTTGTATCTATAGGAAACCAGAGCTCATATCATAAAGTCTTTGCAAAATGAGGGCAAAATATCTGGGTAGTGTCTTATTTAGAAACCCATCTACCTTTCAAAAATTTACCCCGTAACCTAATTTCGTTAAAACTCCCCTAAGGAAAAGCAATGTTATAGGAGGTCGGGGCCAAATCTTCAGAGCCCACAGATTTCTAGTGACTTCACTGGGGATTGGCTTCTCTTTCGATCTTTGGCTGGTCATCTCAGCACTGTAGTACTAGCAAAAATCAATATGAGCTTAAACTTAAAAAATTTTCTTTTTAAATGATCATTTAAAGAATTATGAATTTGAATATTCTAGAAATAATCATTCAATAAATTCATTAATACACATTTTACAGGATTTTAAATTTGTATTATTTGAATTACTGGTTAATGTTATCTACTTTTATTTTTTGTTGTGTACAAGTTTCTACATTTAGAAAGTGTGGGGTGATGTATCATATGTTAATTACAAACCCTTACCTTTCATTTATGCAAATGAATCTATAGAATGCATTAGTTAACATCCAACTGCAATGTGGATCCAACATTCAACTAGCAAATACTATGATAAACACTATAAGCTCTAGAGCTGCTATCCCATTTGGTAGTATCGACTTTATTACAGTTGTTATAAGGACCACTATCGTTCCTGTGAATAGCATAAATAGTGAAAGTCCTACGAGGAGACTCCATTCTGACGGAGCTCCTACCCATTGTTCGCTTATACCAATATAATGATCTAATACTGAAGCTAATACATGTTAGACGCATCTGCCAACATCAGAGAATGCTATTATTACTGAAAAACCTTATAAGAGTGTCTTTCTATTTGAATGTCTTTCATAACCAGAGGCCCTGACCACCAAAAGAGTTGTGCTAGTGGGATGATTTCTGTGGTGACTACAAACACCACGACTCTGCCAACTGGGTTATATGAACCCAAGAAGAATAATACAGAAGCCTCATAATATGGTAGGAGGCTCATAAGAAGGTAGAGGAGGAAGATGAATGCTGAGATCCGAGCTCAACAATAATAATTATAGGTCTATCCATCTAATTTGCTAGCTTGGGAGCTAGAAGTTACCATTCTAATCAGGAATGGGTTCAAAAAGTTGAAATGGATTAAAAGAAACAACTCTACTAAGGGAGCTAAAAAAGTCCTTCTAGAATTAATGACTCGAAGCCATAGTCCCTAAAAAGAAGAAAGAGCGTGAAGCTCTCTCAGCCTGAGTTTATAAGGTTTTGAAGACTTTGAAAGATAGAGGACTAAAAAAGAGAATGTACTAATGGCCATTGATGGTCAAAACATGGACTCCACAGAGAGAATGCTTGTCTATTGTAGTGGAGAGAAAGGAAAGAAAGTATATCCCGTGTGGTAAACATCGGGGTGTGACACCCAAACTAAGTGTTCGGGAATCCACCGCCAAAAGATCCCGGTAGAAAGGAAAGCAAATATGGAGGTCAAATCCTCATAAAGAATATAGAGAAGATAGAAGAGAAAGGATAATAATCCTGGGTGTGACATCTAGTGCAGCTTCCCTAGAGATCTGCTCCCAATAACAAACAACGTTAGAAATGGGTCCCAAGGAAGGCTCATGACGGCATTCATTCTTATGCTAGACACCTTCTAGAATCCTCTAGGGGCTCTAGGGGATCCCAATGCTCACCAACTCCACCCAAAGATTTAGCCAAGTATAATAGTAGCCCATAAGTCGAAGAATTTTCTTGCCAAATTAGGAACTAGATATCTAGTGGCACCACCGCTTGGAGATCCGAGTACTACAAGATGAGGAAGAAGAAGATATAGAGGAGGAAGAAAAAAATGATATCATGAACATGGAAATCATCTACAAGCTGAGGCACACTAACAAGAATGATAAAGCCTACTATGACGAAGGTGAGGATGATGACAAACAACAACCGCTAGTTAGGCAAGTATGCCAGCACCATCATAAGGCTGGTTCCACTACAAGTAGAGGTGTTCCCTCTTCAGAAGGATAATGAGAAGAATAGGTTGAGGGGAATCCGCTCCCCCCCCGCCCACGATGATGAAAACTCAATGCTCGCTGACATGAGAAGGCAGATGAGACAACGGATGAGAGTTGAAGATAGTGAAATCTCTCAGTTAAATGAAAAGATAATTGAGATGATGGCTCAGATGGGGGCATTAATACAGATGATATTGAGAACTACTGCTATTGGTGTCATGCCTAATCTTCATGCCAATCCTTTAAACCTCTGAATGCCTCAAGTATTGGGAGTACAGGTACTCCTGAAGGTGGTAATTAAGTCAAAAATATTACCTTCCAACCCACTCCGCAGAACATTATAAGTACCTCTGAACCTGTGATGGCTGCATAACTCGAGGGAATCATCACTGAGAAAATCAAGGCAATTATAGCTATTTATCATGAGGAGAAATTGGTGGGCAAGGGTCGTCCTTATTTCGCTGAATATAATCAGGTGCCATATCTAAAAGGATATTTTATATAAAAGCTCAACACTTTCAATGGAAATAATAATCCCAGATAGCATCTGGCACAGTTTAAAGCCACTTATGGGAACACAGGAGGCAATGACGCTTTACTCTTCTGATAGTTTGTTAGAAGTTTAATAGCAGTTACTTTGGAATGGTATGCTGAACTGCTAAATGACTCTGTGAAAATATTCACAGATTTGGAAGCTATGTTTGTGAACCAGTTTGCCAACATGATCGAGAAGATTACCATCACCGACCTCGCTTTAGTCAATGCCAAAATATATCACTCGTTGAAGAAATTTAAGCATGAAATGTGAGCAACAATTAGAAGAGGAACATACTATGCAGTTTTTAATGGGAAACATCGATGATAAGATGCAACCATTTTTATGCATGATTACTATCACCACATTTTAAGACCTATTGGACAGAGTCCTGAAGTTTAAAATGTTAAACTTTTCAAGATTAGAAAACCACTCTAGTAAGCTCAAGAAGGCTAAAGCCTTGGGTGCTAGAAGGGGTGAGGCCGACTCTACATTCTTCTATAGAGCTGATAAATAAAAGTATGTGGTTTACAATATAGACAAAGGCAAACAGCCAATGCAATATGAAGAAAAGCCAAAATAGGCCTAAAACCCTAGCCCCCAACTAAAGTTAATACTAGGGGGAAACGATAAGCTACAATCTGATCAAGGTAGTGGAGAACACCTGAGTTAAATAATGAGAACTAGTGAGCGAACGTTCCCATCCCTTAAAGAAAAGATGAATAAATAATATTCATTCAAGAGGGAGAATGTCGTGAAGTTATTTTGATAGCCATTGAAAGTGTGCTTAGAACTATCGGAATGTTAGAGGCCCAAGGAGTCAAAACACACTTGTGACCCAAATTATTGCCCATACCATCGGGTAATCAACCATCTTATTGAAGGTTACTACATCTTCAAGGATTGGTTGGAAAGGAAATATTGAAGAGGAGAGCTCGTGTCATCGGATAATGTGCCATCCAAAAAAGGAATCAACTTTGGTAGTTACTGCTTCTTCCGTACCCTCAATTGATGAAAGAAAAAGTGTAAAGAAGCCAATGCAAGAAGAACAATGTGAGACTACAATCTCCAAGAAGACAGTGAAAATGCTAAAGCAGCTTGAAAGAGTTTCAAGTGTGAAGTGGAAACCTCTTATTGAGCTAGTGTTAGATTTGAAGGCTCTGCCTATAGCATGAGCATCTACTTCTAAACAATTCTCTAATTAAGCTGGCTCTTCAAGGTCTGGAAATGTGAGATACGCATAAGAGAAGACCAAGCTAAAGAAGCCTAATGAGAAAAAGAAGACTACAAATCAAAGGGCCATTGTCAGTTTGGATAAATATTACCATATTGTGAGGTGACCTATTAAGCTCATTGAATTTATGCATAGCTTAAAATAAATGAAACAAAAGATGATGAGGATTCTCTTTTGGTAGAAGTATGTCGGGTCATCTCAATAGAGCCAAATATAATGAAAAAGAAGAATGTACTGAGGAGGTAGCCTTTGAATCCTGTATGATGACATCGCCAATGGATTACAGTTTGAAGGAGGATTTATATTTTCTAAAGAAAGATGAGTCAGACCGAAGCATAGTGTCATAGATGAGACATATAAATAAGAGTGGTGACTCTAAATTAACATATGAGTCCCTAGATGAAATAATGGCTGACTCTGAAGAAAATATGTTATTAAATGAGTTTAAGCTAGAGGAGATCGCTCCAGTGCAACTGAGAAGTGATAAGAGACTGCCACCTTACCCAAGGAAAGGGATCTCTAATAAAGATAAATGGAAAGAGAAAGTTGTCAATGAATATATCATCCCCAAGAACTCAAAGAAGAAAGATACTTCAGTCAAGGGGATAGATTATAATGTCTTATCACATCTAACAAAAATGCTAGTGTAACTTAGCATATACGATGCTCTCGTAATATTTAAAGACCTTCGAGAGACCTTGATTTAGGCTCTCAAGGACCCCAAGAGGTACGAGGTATATTTTGTTGAGCACAATATGACTGAAGTCCTACAAGCTCATAATGAGTCGTTCATCACCTTCACTAAAGAGGATATGATGCTCATAATGGAAAATCATAATCGCCCTCGGTATGTCACTGTAGAAGTGATGGAATGATAATTAGTTGAATCCTATTCTATCCAGGGTCCTCCATGAATCTAATGAGCTTGAACGCACTACGATCATTGTGCCTTGACATGGAACACCTAGGACCAAATAAGTTGATGGTACATGACTTTAATGAGAAGGGACAGAAGACCTTAGGATTGTTTACACTCGCTTTCATATTTGGAAAACTTCATATAAATGCTATATTTTATGTGATTGATGCAGATACTGTTTTTAAGGCACTTTTTGGTTGTCCATGGTTGCGTGTGTACAACATCATCCTGTCAACACCATAACAATGCATGATGTACCTCAAAGATGAAGAAGAATTCAATATATTTTGTGACATCCAGTCCTTTGTAGTCCATTAAGTAACATTCTATGAACATGCCAAATACTTCATACAAAAGAAGCTAAAGCAGTCAAGCTCTCTTGAGGCCCATGCATTGGATTTAGATATTATAAACCAAGCTAAACAAGAAGGAAAGAAGAAGGTGGGGAGAAAAAAGGTAATGCCGTCTCTTCCTAAAGCACTAACCATTCTGAAAGAAAGGAAACATGTGCATCATCTAGGAAGTGAAAAAAATGAAGATGATGTCACCCCTACAAAATCCCAGAGGCTATGCTAGTCAACATGTCAAGCAATAAATCAGAACTTAATTTGACATGCATATATTGAAATGAAAAATATGAGGTATTGAATAATGGTCTAAATTATTAAAAAATGAGCAGTAATGGATTAGCAACAAGTATCCATATGTCATAACAATCATTATTACAAGTGGCATCACAAGAATCTTCCAATGAGCATTGCAAATCATATGCAAGATGATTCACTTGCTATTGGAAATGAAAACCAAGTGATCATCAACAAGGAGCATGGAGGATATGTAACCTGATTGCTACTAAGCAATTGAACATGCAAGCCATACATGAATAATAAGGATAGGTGTATGGCATTTACATTGACCTTATCAAACAACAATGCACCTAATAAAATATTCACGAGTAATAGCAAAAGGTGCATAGTGAGAGGTTGATGAATGATATATGAGAAATTACAAATGCAACCATCCTCCTATGGTCAACATCAATCAATTAGAGAGTAAGCATATCAGTCTATCACATATCATTGAGTTCAATATGCAATGAATATTACTACGAACCCATAGACAAATATAGTTGTTGCATATGCATGTTGAAGGTCAACACACAATGAATATGATAAGATGATTGATGGATGTGTGGAAAGGATAACAATAATGAATGCAACCCATTCAATAGTCAACCTTAATTCATAGATGAGCTCATTCATCTACCAGCAGGCAATGGCGGTGGATATGTATCAAATATTATAACTAATTCATAAAGGCCATGTCAGTTGAAGTGCAAATCTCCAAATGATAATGAAATTTGTTTGTAGGTGGCAATAGGATATGTATAAATAATAAATACACAGAGAAAATTGATGGTAAATGCAGCCTGACTAATGATGAAATGATAAATGGTATACGAGCATAGTAACATGTATGCAAGTGGCAATGGGAGACACATTATCAATGTGAAAAATCTCTTGATTGTATGAAAGTTCTATGTGAGGGTTTAATGACACTGCAAGAGACTCATACCATAACCAATATGTCAGTTGAAACCAGAAATATTTGACATACAGTGAAAATAATGATGTGGCACATCGGAATGCATTCAAGTGAGCATTAGTACACTATATTGCACCTACCGGAGTTAATGATCAATGTTTGAGAAATTTGTTATTAAAAATTAATGTAAATCTTGGTGATCTAAACTCACAATTACAAGCATAAAGTACACCCACTACTCCAACTACATCATGGGTTGCAACAATCATTTTAGGAATGAATATCTCATATATTTCTCCTATAAGACCTGATGCATTGTAAATCGCTACAACACCTATTCAAGGTAGTAATTATTGCTTTTGATATATATGACATCAGCAAGGGCACAATCATCCAAGATTGAAATGATTGATTCTTTATTTAAGCTAATAGAAGAAAATGATGATGATGGCATAACTAGGAAGTTGCTTATTGATTTCTATATGAGTCATGAGAAAAGAAAGCTAGATCAAATCATTATTTTTAAAGGAGTGAGTGAGTCTCTGTCCAACTAAGTTCTGAATATTGAGTTGGATAAAATTATTGAGGCTTGCAAGTTCCTTGATGAATAGTTGACATGCATCTAACGTAACACCTACAAAACTATTAAAGCTCTATGATCGACATAAGTTTATATGGGCTGCTGCAGGAGACCCGTCATATGTCGAAAATGCCCCTGCACATGCACCGTAGTTTGTATATACATAGGTACAAAAAGGGGTAGGTGCAATCACTAAACCTGTATGGGCCCCGGTGAGCATATTATGGGCATACACTTGATGTTTAGGGATGTTACATGGGTTAGTAAATGAATGTAGTTTGAGCCTGATCCTTCTTTATGGATAGATAAAAGTCAACATGTCGCAAATTATCAAACAGATATACTATCAGGGTGTCGATCGAAATATCTATTTTATACATTCATATAAGGCCTTCAAGGCCTTCAACCAAGGAAATTCATCAATAAAGGCATAAAGCATATGAAACCTGATCCTTTATCGACTGCTCTACAGAGTTAACAAAGTTCAATCCATAAATGGAAATAACACCAAACATAATGATGATGATAGTGTTGAATGCAAATCTTAAACGGATGTGTTAATTCCAAATATTCTAATGTCACCTCAAACACCCAAAGATCAAAAATCTTAAAAAAAAAAATTAAATTCAAATATTTAAAATTGAAATCCAACCATTCAAGTGCTTAAAAAAAATCCATTCATCCTACACAATAGTTTATCGGGAAGGATAAATTAAAATTTACTTTAGCTCAAATAGAGCTAACGTCTAGTCAAAAATATCACTAGGATTCATCCTCAAATAATTTCCTACTAGAAAGGACGGGGTATGTGTCATCTGATCGACATTTTTCTGCTAAATGGCATAGTATGACAAACAATTATGATATGGGGCTCTCTAAACTGAGTGGTTTTACTGCCAAATGGCACCACTAAATTACAGTTATGGCCAAAGCCAATATGTTCCTTAATGTCATCAAATCCTTGAGATATGAATCAATAGGATATAATCGACAGGGAATAAAGCCCTATGTTGGCTAAGGTCGATTCAAATTTATCACCTTAGACAAATACCCACCACAAGTCCATAAGGTCCCCTTGGACGAAGCAAACCATGGTTGCTGACAAAGATCCTTCGGTCAAGTTGGGTCAACTACCTCCTTTGACTAAGTAGACTAGAGACCACGATGGCCCGGGATGACATAACCATGGGATCTTGATCGGGTCCATCATCCATTCCCCCACAATCTGCTTTAAGTGTAAACTGGTGAAATTCTAAATTCTAAATATCAAACTCTCCAATAACCAAAGCTCATGCTACTACTATATGCCAGATAACATGTATTCTCTATGTATCTGATTGACGATTAATCTTAATTGAAAGTTTTCTCTCGTTATCAGGAGGGGTAATTAACTATAGAGGCTTGCGTCTATAGGAAACCAGAATTCAGACCACAAAGTCCTCACAAAATGAGGGTAAAATCACGATCTAAGTAGTGTCTTATCTACAAACTCATCTGCCTTTAAAAAAATTATCCCATAACTTAATTCTATTAAAACTCCCCTGAGGAAAAGCAATAATGGGGGAGTCTGGGGCCGAATTTTCGGAGCCCACATGCATACTTTATTTTATATGCTTCAAGTAGAGCTACATCCACCAAAGTTAGTGTCAATGATGTACATTGACCATATGTTTGGTGACGTGCATACATGTTATTAGCGACATTGTGTGATAAAGTTCGACGCCCTAGCATTAACACAATTTCTTAAAGGATTCATGTCATTTTTGTTCGACAAGTTTTACGCTGGCTGTCGACTACCTAACGCAACCCTCCACTTTTCTCATCCAGGACTTGGGATCTGGCAACGGCAGTGTTAAACACACACTATAGGACTTTGTGTGATAAAGTTCGTGTGATGATAATTAGAGGACTTTAGTTAGATGATGGTGGTCGAACACACTATAGGAAAGTTAGCTTTTGCGATGGACAAATCCACTACAAAAAAAGGAAAATTCATCGTAAAATATTATTTGCTGTGGAATATAATCTGACGCAAAAATTGGCATCATAAAATTATTTGCGGCTGTAAAAATTTTTTTCAAATATTTCTAACGGATTTGCAGCAGAATTTTAGCAAAAAAAATAAAAATAAAAAAACAAACAAATTTTACCAAGTCCTCGCTTGACAGGATTTCCTGCTGCTTGCGTAATCTCTCGCTTGCCCGACTTACCTCATATTCATTGCTCCACTTGTCAAAAACCATCAACCCTCTCCACTTGGACACAGAAAAACTATTTAAAAAGTTATTTTATATTATAACTCAACTTGTGGTGGATTTACAGAGGCAATTTTCACCGTGAACTTGTGGCAAAATTTTATCACCAATTCACCACAAAAAAACATAAAAATTTCTACGAAAAAATCCATCACAAATCTGTTGACATTTCCGATGGACATTATTATGCCGCAAAAAGCTGGCTTTCATGTAGTGAGAACTATTGTCATGCAACGATGGATGAATGACAATGGTCAAGGGATGGTGGACAGAGGTCTGTAGTTTAGTAAGAGTGGTCGGGGATTTATAGTTAAGCAATGATGATTGGAGGACCATAATTTGGTGATTGTTATCAAAGGACCATAGTCGGGCAAAGCGGGTTTGAATTAATCATTGGTAGTTGGGTGACTGTAGTTGGGTGGCTAGCAGTGGTGGACGGCGAATCAGATGGTGCATGGTGGTGGCCAGTAGTGTATGATAGTGATGGCAACCATTGTTGGCTAGCAGAGGTGGTGGTTGATGGTGATGGTGGTGGCTGGTGGGTAGCAACAGTGGTTGTCAAAGGTAGATGGAGGCAGTCGATGGTAGTGGCTGGCTGCAGTTGATGGCCATCAAGCGAGCTTGCTTATGGTGTAAATTATTTTCGCTCAAAACTGAATGAGTTTGATTTACCTAGAAAATGAACTACATTTACTTTACTTTACATTCATTTTTTATTCAACCAAATACTAAATTCATCAAAATTCCTACTTTTGTATTACTTTACACTCAGTTGAAATCCAACTAAATTGCGCCTAAATGCATGTTGGCTAAAAAAGAAATGTTGTGTGGAAGGAATACAGTGTATTTAAAATGCTGTGAAGTTTTTAGATGAGTGTAAAATAAAATATCATTATTATTATTTTTTTAAGAATAATAAATTATATAATGTATATGCTTTAATATTATTGAAATAACTAAAATTATAGTAGCAAAAGTAACTTTTTTAACTGTAAGATATCTAATTATATACCAATTCTGCGTATGTATGTAAACTCCTAACATATCTAGTGTGATAAAGTAAGATGGACATAGACATCAATGATTATTTAGGCTTCGTTTGGGATATTTTTTTATTGGTTTACTTTTTAGGCGTCAATTACAATTTTTATTTGTCTATCACTTTTTTGTTGTCTTTAAAAAAATATTTTACTAAAAAGCTATTTTCTATATCTGTTTTAAAAATTTACACTTTTAACAATTTAACAAAACTATCACTTAAAAAAAAAATTAGAAAACTATTACAAATTTGTCCCCGACTAAATATTAGTTTTGAATAAGTTATCAAGAAATTTATTGCCATTTGTTTTCCTTTATAAATTAGTAATTTAAATTTGAAAAAAAAAAAATAATGATTTAAACTTGATGTTTCCATCTCTGTTATTAATGATTTAAATGTTTAGTTTCACAAAACGGCAGCCTACCGACTAATATAATAGGCAAAACAGTAGCTGCCATTCAACTAATGATAAATATTTCCCGTCCAGCCGGAACTCAACCACTTGTCTTATAGCCTTTCTTTAGATTTGCCATTGTAAGGCTTCTTATTTTATATATAAAGGTGGCAAGGCGGGGATAATGTGAGAGAAATAGCTCAGATATTCATGGAGAAAAGGGAGGGAATGATGAAGGAGATAAAGATATCAATAATGTTTGTGGAACATTTGAAAATTTTGAACTAAAAAGAGGATTTATATAACAGTAAAAGAACTATCCCAAAGAAAACCTAAGATAATTTTAAAAATAATGTAAGTTTTATTTGGGATGAATTTTTTACTATTTTCTAAAGCAACTTAATAATTAAAAGAAAAAAACTTTTGAACTATAAATTTTTATAATAGAAAAATATTTTAGAAAGCATTAAGAAAGCCACTCCAAACAAAGTTTAAGAAGTGTTAGTAAAACGCTTATTTTAACACTACCTAATAGTTATGTTTATATTCTAAGAAGAATTCTTGCATTTTACCTTTTTTTTTTTTAAATAACAGGTTATGAAGGCTTTGGAAACAGCTGAAACATCTTAGAAATCAGAGCCCAACAATTGGATAGCAAATATGCCTTCATCCAGGCATTTCTTTTCCATTGATATTAAAAACTTATTGTTGTTTTCCTCTCCCCAACCCTTCTCTCTTTCTATCTCCATTATATTCTCTCTCTCTCTCTCTCTCTCTCTCTCTCTCTCTCTAAATATATAATATTTAGAAAACCTTGAAAGATTGGCATATATTGTGTTTGACATACCTGTTGACATCATTATTAAATAAATGAAATCAGTTTATCCCTGGTGTGTATCTCTTGTGGAAGTGTCATATTTTTGTCTTTTGGGAAAAAATTGGGGCTCTGCATAGAAAAAAATAATAGTAACATCAATGAAACTGATTACATGTGTAAGAGAAAAGAGCAGGCTTCGATAACAACTTAATTTTTAAAAGAAAAAAAATTTGAACTTTAAATTTTTATAATAAAAAAATATTTTAGAAAGCATTAAGAAAGCCACTCCAAACGAAATTTAAGAAGTGTTAGTAAAACGCTTATTTTAGCACTACCTAATCAGAGCCCAACAATTGGATAGCAAATATGCCTTCATCCAGGCATTCCTTTTCCATTGATATTAAAAACTTATTGTTTTTTTCTTCTCCCCAACCCTTCTCTCTCTTTCTATCTCCATTATATTCTTTTTCTCTCTCTCTCTCTCTAAATATATAATATTTAGAATACCTTGAAAGATTGGCATATATTGTGTTTGACATAACTGTTCACATCATTATTAAATAAATGGAATCAGTTTATCCATGGTGTGTATCTCTTGTGGAAGTGTAATATTTTTATTTTTTGGGAAAAAATTGGGGCTTTGCCCTTTCTATTTATCATAGAAAAAAATAATAGTGACATCAATGTAACTGATTACATGTGTAAGAGAAAAGAGAAACAACAAACTAAAGAAATACAAAGAAAAAGTCAAAAAGGAAGTGTCATATTTTCAATTTAATTTACGCGCTTAGTTATGGAGTATTGGGTCTTCTAAAATTTGATATGCTTATAGAATTTTTTTTTTTGATGGGCATGGAATTTGATGAATTATTGTATTTAAAAAAAATAAAATTAAATTTAGAATCATTAAAAATCAAATATTTATAAAATTACATTCAAATTTAATATATGGACAAGATGAATCTAACAAAATCAAAGATGATCTGACCTGATCTGAGTTAAAATGAGCCCTAAATTAAGCACAAAAAGATGATATGATATGAGTTCAAATGAGCCCAAATTAAGTGTATGATGTATGTTTGAAAAATTCGGTATTTTAATTAAAGGACCAAAATAGTCTATAAATTTCATATGTTTATAATTATATTGAGTGGCTTGATAAGGAAAATTCCAAGAGCCCAATATCATATAACTTTGTTCTCATTAATGAAATTAAATGACGAATGATCTATGATCAAAGGACTCAATATGAGTCGATCATCATTATCTGAATAATACTGTTTGATCGCATACTCCATATATGATCAGCACCGCTAATATATGACCAACATTATTTAATAATAGTTTTATGAATGGTATCATCTAACAACCTGTATGATCTCTTAACTCTCCAAGAATCTGTACTACAGCTACATGAGAACAACCAAATAGTCATAATATTATAATATCATATTATCATAGTGGAGAGGAGCAGGCTTCTATAACATTAAGTATATACTAGATTACTTTAACCGAGCTAGGTTATTGTCTTCTCCCTTTTCAAACTTTTCATGTAAAATTTCTCTTTTATTTTTGTTTGTATTAGATCTTTGTACAAAACTTGGATAAAATACTCTCTCTATAAATTTAGCTGTAGAAAGCTTCTTTTTACAGCAAGAGTAGCTAAATCATTAATTTTTTTCATAATAAGTTCATAACTAACTTTATAAAACTTTTCATCTATCCAAAACAGACCTTTAGTATAGTCAAAATTTAAATTTATTAGTTTGCAGATTTTTGTTAGACAATATTGATTTTCTATCCAACAGAAGACAACTCAATATTTAGCTTGAAGGTGATTCAGTAATACAAATTTCAATTATAATATTGAATTTATTTATTTATTTATTTTAATAAGGAGAAGCCCCATTTAGACACCAATTTGGCATTTTTTTACTAATACAAGTCATAATGATGGAGACATTTTCTTACTTTAATATTGAATTTACTTATTTATTTTTCTTAATAAGGAGAAGCCCCATTTAGACACCAATTTGGCATTTTTTCACTAACACAATTCAAAATGATTGAGACATTTTCTTACTTTACTCCATAGCTTGGGGGAAACTTAATTATTATGTTGAGTATGTAGTCTCATATTTAGTAATAATTATGATTATATATTTGTTCGAATTTACTGTAATATGATGAACCCTATCAATCAAAACTCTAGTGAGAGATCGTCTAAATGGAGTAAAGTAATCGTCTAACCCCTTGAAAGGGAGGTTATTTAGAAAAGGTTAAACTTGGCATGCATTTTGATGATTGAACTATAACAAAAGAAAAATTTTGGATTGCTAATGATGGTAAAGGAAAATTTCATTTTCTTCAAATATTACAATGTCAATTAAAGACTAACAAAGACTGATATGGTTATAATGATAAATTTGAAAGGTTGGTGACATAATCTTTGTTGCACTAACGAAAAAATGCCTAATTTCGACTGTTAACATGCCACTGAGTTTTGATTGCCCCTAAACGTTTGTTGGCTAAAAAAGAAATGTTATGTAGCAGGAATACAATGTATTTAAAATGTTATGAAGTTTTCAGATGAGTGTAAAATAAAATATCATTATTATTATTATTTAAAAAAATGTATTATTTAATGTATATGTTTTAATATGATTTAAATAACTAGAAATTATAATAGCAAATGTAAAATTTTAAATGTTAGATATCTAATTATATACCAATTCTATGATATGTATGTAAACTCCTAACATATTTAGTGTGATGAAGTTAGACGGACATAAACGTCAATGATTATTTAGATTTCGTTTGGGATATTTCCTTACTACTTTGCTTTTTAGGCGTAAATCACAATTTTTATCTGCCAACTACTTTTTGCTGTCTTTAAAAAAAAAATTACTAGAAAGCTGTTTTTTATAACTTAAAAAAAAATAAATACTTTCTCCATTATAATTTTAGGAAACTATAACAAAGCTGTCTCCGACCAAATATTAGTTTTCAATAACAGGCCGTGCACAAAACTCTGTCGGGAAAGTTATCAGGAAATTGCTAATTTAAATTTGATAAAATTAATGATTTAAACTTGATGTTCCCATCTTTCTGCAGTTAATGATTTAAATATTTAATTTCATAAAACGGCAGCCTACAGACTAATATAATTAATAGGAAAAAACAGTAGATGCCATTCAACTAATGATAAAAATTTCACGTCCATTGTCTTATAGCCTGTCATTAGATTTGCCATTGTAAAGTTTCTTAGCTATATAAAGGTGCAAGGCGGGTATAATGTGAGAGAGGGAGAAGAAACGGATAGAGAAATAGCTCAGATATCCATGGAGAAAAAGAAGGGAATGATGAAAGAGATAAAGAGGCAGATGTGTCTTGCAATGCCACTTACAGTTGCGAATTTCCTTATGTTTGCCCTCCAATTCGTATCAATAATGTTGGTTGGTCATATAAGTCACGAAAAGCTCGCCGGAGCCTCCATAGCCATTTCCTTCGTGAATTCACTTGGCTTCTCAGTGCTCGTATGTGCTTCTCCTTTATTTATTTTCCTTATTTGAGTTAGTGATGTAAGATCATTTATGTTTCTTCTTTCTCCTGTCCAATGATTAAGTAGATGGGAGCAAGTTCTGCGCTAGATACCTTATGTGGACAATCTTTTGGAGCACAAAATTACAAGATGGTAGGTTTATATCTACAAAGAGCAATGGTCATTTGTGTCCTTATCAGCATTCCACTTGCCTTTGGAACGGCTTTCTCTGGCAGAATTCTTATTTTGCTCCGCCAAGTCCCGGAGATATCAATGGCAGCAGAATCTTATGCTCGGTTGATGATTCCATCACTATTCGCATTTGGCCTTATACAGTGCATCCTCAAGTTCTTACAAGCTCAAAAAATCGTGCTACCCATAATGTTTAGCAGTGGAATCACAGCTATTTTTCACGTCATCAATTGTTGGTTCTTTACCTATAAAACTGGACTTGGTTATCGAGGAGCTGCGCTTTCTGTTTCAATCTCTTATTGGTTCAATTTGCTGCTATTAGTACTATATGTCTTTCTATCTCCCTCTTGCAAGTCAACATGGACTGGATTCTCTAGAGAAGCCTTTCATGGCTTATGGGACTTTCTTAAACTCGGCATTCCTTCTACTTTGATGGTTTGGTTAGTAACTGATGCATTACTTCTTTGAATATCGATCATTGGTGCTCAATCCTTATGCATGCTTCTTACATGACATATATTTGTAGCTTTCAAAACTGGCAATTCGAGTTGTTGTTGATACTTGCTGGACTTCTTACAAATCCAGCGCTCCAAACGTCATTAATGTCAATAAGGTATTTTTTTTCTTAAATTTTATTGCGATTTAAATTAATTTTGATTTATATATGGTTAATTTATTTCATTTTCATAGCCAAAACATTTCTTCACTGGTGTATGCGATCCCCTTGGGCCTTAGTGGTGCAGTCAGGTTAGATGACATGATTTCTCTTCTTTCAAAT
>NW_021319806.1:1003688-1004365 GCF_001605985.2 Dendrobium catenatum
AGCTACAGGGATTTCAAATAGCTAGGATTAATTTGCTTTCCTATTTGGTCTTCCCAATTTTGGAAAGTTCTTTAAGAGAATTTAATCCTAATTTGAAATTCAAATCCCTTTCCCTCCCATTTTATGCCACTTTTGGAAGCTTTCTTAAAATTAAATCAAAGCTGAAATTTAAATTCATATTTGATTGTAATTAATATATCCAATATTGGCCCCACCTAATTAATTTCAAGCCTCTCTCTCTCCTCTTCATATGGCCGGCCACCCCTCCTTTCTTTCTCTCTCCAATTACCACTTAATACCTCATTAATGCCTTTCCCTCCTAAACTCTAATTTCAAATTTCAAAATCTAAATTTGAAATTAAATTTGGATTCTTATTAGAATCTGAAATTAAACTTTAGATTTATTCCTTCCACAAAATAGCCTCACCCTCTCCCCTCTCCCCTCTCTCCCTCCCAGACCATGACCCCATCTCCCCCCAAACACACGGCCCAACCCTTTTCCCCTCTCCACCCCTCTTCTCTCTTTGATCTTCCTTCTCGTGCTTACAGTGCATGGCCGATCCTGAGATCGATCACGGTTTCGCATACAACGAGCAAGGGGAGATCGACATTTTCCTCTCCCCTTTCTACGAACCAGATTGGGAGTACGACGTCACCGTTGAACGCTACGTCAACCG
>NW_021319806.1:1004488-1067378 GCF_001605985.2 Dendrobium catenatum
ACCTACCCAACAACTACGTTCCTCGGCTCGTCCTTCCTAGTGGCCACTTCATTTCTAGTGTGGAAGATCTTCCTCCGCTCAACCTAGATCCGTAGAGAGAGAGTAGATCATCAAGGTGAACATCTCATTATTAACTTTTGGATTTGTGTTACAAGCTTTTACATTACTTTGCCTTGTATTTGTGATGTAAGCAAAAATATAGGGGGCCCTATATTTTTTGCTTGACAAAATAATTGCTTTCCTAAATAACTAGGAAAGACACAAAACAACACAAATAGATAAAACAAACTTTAATATTATAAAATGAAAGACTTACAAACTTTGACTCAAACGACTCTTACAAGACACCCTAAAATTGCTTCACTTGAGAAGAGGGATACAGGTGGAGTGGCACTTGCGGAGAGACGAAGGAGATTAGAAGCCCGAGAAGAAAGGGTGGAAAGAGCCCGCAGAATTTCTAAGCAAAAGCAAACCCGCAGGTTAACACTTTTCCAAAAATAACATTTCAGCCTGCAGGATTTCCGGAGGGGATGAGAAAGAAGGGTGGAAAGAGCCCGCAGGATTTCCAAGCAAAAGCAAACCCGCAGGTTAACACTTTTCCAAAAATAACATTTCATTCAACTTCACTAACTTCAAACATTACAAATCATCTCATATATATAGGTATGAGAAGAGAATATGAAAAGACACCTTACATAAATATAACATATAAAACTAAGCATTAAAAAGCATAGGAATCTTCCCCCCATGCTCACGGAAATCAGCCCAATCCAAGAACCGAAGCAGCCACCGCGGGAAACAAGGAGGCCGAGCGGAACCGAGGAGCCACGGCCACGGGAAACACCCCGGGCTCGGAAGACCAGCAGCCGGCCGGAATCCCAAGGGGCAAAAGCACTTAAAAAAATTAAAAACAATGGTGGAAACCAAGGAGCCACCATGGGAAAAGCAAACAACTTCTTGGGATTCCAAAAGCCCTTTTTGGAAACCCAAGAGACAACTTTAAGACATTAAAACTATAATAAAAATGCATTAAATAAAAAGTAAGATAATAAATGAACTAAAATGTTAGCTAATAATGAGTTAACCCCTAGTTTAATAAATGAACTAAAGACAAGCTCATAAATGAGCTAAAATTCTAGCTCAATTTTTGTTGAGCTAGTAGACTCAAGGGAAGCAAAAAATTTGAATTATTTTGGACTTGTGTTGACCCCCCCTTTGTCTACATTAATTTGATTGAGAGTGTCTTGGTTATTCTTCACGCATTTCTTTGCCTAAGCAAGTGGAAGATTGCGAATTCTTCTAACTTACTTTGAATTGACGCATAACTTTATAAAGGTGACTTCTACTAAATTCTCTTGTTAATCTTTTGTAACTCCAAGCATGTATTACATCACTACCTCTACTTTTTTTAACTAGAGCATAAAATGCGGGGTAACACTAATGTTTCTCAAAATTAATTTGGATTAATGCCAGGTAAGTCTACTATGGAAGCTATACATTTATTGAGATGTTTGATGGAAAAGTATAGAGTGAATAAGGAGGATCTATATATAATTTTTATTGATTTAGAGAGCATATGATAAAGTTCCAAGAGAAGTGCTATGAAGAGTTCTACATAAGAAAGGGGTTAATAATGCTTATATTCAAGTCATTAAAGATATGTATGCATGAGCTATTACTTGTGTTCAAACACAAGGTAGTTTGATCAAGTATTTTCCTATTTCAGTTGGATTACATCAAGGATCAGCCTGAAGCCCATATCTTTTTTCTTTAGTCATGGATGTTCTCACTAGACATTTGCAAGAGGTTGTAACTTGGTGTATGCTTTTTGTTGATGATATTCTTCTTGTTGATAAGACTAGAGAGGGAGTTGAAGGTAAACTTGAATTATGGAGGTTAACCTTAGAGTCTAAAGGCTTTTGTTTGTGTATATCTAAAGCTGAATATATGGAGTATAATTTTAATAATAATACATCTAGTGAGGGGATTGTGACTTTGGGCAATCAAGTCATTAATAAGAGTACATGTTTTACATATCTTGGGTCTATTGTTCAGAGTGATGGTGAAAAAGATGGGGATACTATTAGTAGAATTCAAGTTGGATGGTTGAAATGGAGGAATACATCGGGCTTATTGTGTGATAGAAGAGTCCATCTCAAACTTAAAAGAAATTTCTATAAGATGATAGTGAGACCTGCAATGCTTTATGGTGCAGAATGTTAGCCATTAAAAGAGAAGCATAATATTAAGTTGAGCGTTGCATAGATGAGGATGCTCAGGTGGATGAGTGGCTTTACTCTTAGAGACAAAATACGCAATGAACATATACGTGAAAATGTTGGAGTAGCTCCAATGGAAGATGAGATTAGAGAGAGTCGCGTTAGATGATTTGGTCACATAAAATGACAACCTTCCGATGACGCGGTTTGGAAAGTAGATGTATTAGATTTGACTTATGTTAAGAAAAGTAGAGGTAACCCTAAAAAGACTTAGTTAGAAAATATTAGAAATGACCTTTCTTTATTAGATTTAGATGAAAATTCGACTCTCACAATGAAGAAAAAGGATTCATGTAACCGACCCCACATAGTGGAATAAAGTTAACTGAGACGACAGAATATGTATCTTCCAAGAAAACAAGTCATGAATTTCCCATTAAATTAAGCAATATCTGACAATAGTATTAAGATACTTAAGAAAATGCTAGGAATAAATACATTTAGTACCAAAAAGAATAGGATTGGCCTTAGTGTTTCCAAAGCTCCCTAATTATATAGTCACATTCTTCTATTAGATACACTTTATTCATAAAATCATAGTTAATAATTCAAATTACTTAATAAAGTATCTCAAATTTTATTCTTTAATTTTAAACATTTAAATTAAATTTTGAATATTTTTTAAATCACAAATGGGGACATGTGGTATTTTATGTTTGGAAGGATGAAGTTTAACACAGTCGATATTTGATAAACATGTTTCTAGAAGATTTTTGGAAACTTAGTTTAGGCAGAAGATTTATAAATGGCTGAAGATCATAGGTCCTCGATGTTATTGAAGGTCTCACTTTTTCGGCTGCTTATTATATAGTCCAACGTATTCTAATAGAATAGATAGGAATGTGTATATAAAATTTGTTCAGGCAAAACAAAAAAAAATCAAACTACTCAAATAAGCATCCTCTAATGCTAAAAATAGCATTCAAGCTAGAAATTTTGTTACTAAAAGAATAATGGAAAAAAAAGGAAAAAGGAAAATACAAGTAAATAAGTGTTGACATTTTTTTGTGTCGACTCGAGTCGGATCAAGTCCAAATCGAACCCATATTCAAGTTCAATTTTGCAAAATTAACTCGATCGGACTCAAATCGACGCAAATTGATTCAAATTGAGTCTGATTCGAGCTCGTTTCAGCTCAACTGGTCCAAATCAGGTCCGATTTGGGCTCAATTTCGGCCCAATTGGTCCAATTTAGATTCATTTGACTTTCCAAATCATGTAATCGAAATCGAACCAATTGGGCTGAATTCGATCCCAAATCGGTCTCAATTTGAATCGATTTGAGTCTGATCGGGACAAATCGATTCAATTTTGCGAAATTAAACTCGAATCGCCGTCGAATTTGGTTCATCAAGGCTAATTTGGATAGGTTTGGATCGCTCACGATCGATTTGATTTTAATTGGATTAAATTGAGTTTAATTGGACTTAATGTATGTCTAATTTGGGTCAATTTCGTTTCAACGATGCTCGATTCAGTGGATCTGGTCAAATCAAACCCGATCGGGTCCAATTCGACTCGATCTGACTCGAGTCAACACAAAAAACGTCAACACGAGCAACAAGAAAAAATTGTCCATTTGTATAATTTTACAAGAATTTCCAAAACTATGTTATATTTAAATATGAGAATCAAACTCCTGGTAAAATATCAGCAAATCAACTCTTTCGAAGACAAATAACAAATTTCAAACCTCATTAGCACTGAGATGAGGGCATCAACATTCAACTAAATCGTTTGAACCTAAAGGCATTGTGTTGCTTCCAAGCATAGACACAAAAAAGTAGGACAACGTACAAGGAAAAATAGCACAAGCGAAGCTCTTTATTAGCCAGCTAAATCAACCATGTACATTAGAAGAGAACAATGAGATTGGCGATGACATCTAAAAGTTCAGCAAAGTAGGCAACAACACTTCTATCTAAATATCCAAAAGAAAATATCAATTCAAGCACCAAAAAGAGTAGAAAATTTTAAAGCCATTGACATGAATCAAAGGGGTTAGATTGAATTAGATGCTCTCATGAAATATTGCAAGTTTAAACTTAAAAGGAAAATTTTACAAATAAAAATTGAAGAGCTAATATTGCAAAAATTGCAATTTCAATTTCAAAAGGATAAGGGGGTGCCAAAAAAAAGGATAGGAGGAGATTTAAATGGAAAAAAAGCAAGAAAATTATCCCAAAATTACATCACAAAACTCTCCATATTTCAAGCAGTCGGCCACCTTTTATGGAGAAAATTAAATGGATTTTCTATTTGCAAGGATGGTTATCGATAATTCAAATATTTGTTAAGATATTAAGGAGTTATTTGTTACAAGTATTTAGATTTCAGAATTATTCTAAATACAGTGTAGTTGAAAATTGGAATTCAGGATATCATTTTCTTGTGTTTGATTGAAATGAACACAAGTATAAAGTTTCACTAACATGCAGAACCGCTTTCATATAACCGATGCGGACATCCAATAGTGAATGGTTATTTGAGGAAGAGACGAAGGTCAACGGTCAAGATCATTCCACTTTATCTTAATTTACTAATTGTATTTTTTTGTTTTATTTATGCATTTTCCGTTTTTACCCTCTTTTGAGGGAGTTGTCCTTTGTAAGCCCTAAGGGCATGTTTGTCTTTTTAGTTTCTTTTATTTTGAGACCTATATATAGAGGCTCTTGCTACTGTATTGGTACGAATGTACAATGGATTATTAATAAAAAAAACTCTGCACTATTGTTCTTTGGGAAAAACTTAGGTGAGATCCCTATGTGAGAGAAGCGTAGTATTAACCAGCCACAGGATGTGATCGGGCTCGTGGTTTGAAGTCTCTAGGTGAGGGCAGCGCAACACCCATCAGCCGCAAGATGTGTTCGGGCTCATGGTTTATCTTTCTTTCCCTACACTTCCTTTCTTCTCTAATTCCCCTTCTTCTTTCTTCTAATCGCCATTCTACCCCCTCCTCCCCTAGCCGATTCTCTTTCTCCCTTGACAGCCGGCCAAACCCTCCATAGCCGCCGGCCAAGCCACCCTCTTCCCCTCCTCCATCCGTCAACCACTCCACCACCACCTCCTAGCCGGCAACCCCATCCCCTCCATTAAGCGCCGGTCCCCTTCCCCACAACCCTCCCCTTCCCCACCGAAATCCACACTTCCTCCCTCTTCCCTTGGCTCCACAAATTCCATCTTGCATTCAAAGCCTTTCCTATTCTAGCCCCCTTAATTTAGTAACAAATTTGAATTCAAAATTCAAATTAATTTGAATTTAAATTTATTTCTTAAATTAGGATTCATATTTTAAGAAAGTTGCTTAAATTATATCAAATTAAATTTCTAATTGGATTTGACTTCAATTAATTTTCCTAATTATTAAATCTCTTTTAGGAAACCCTCCAAATCTCTCAAATCTGATATTAAAATTAGATTTAATTTCCAATTACAATTAATATCATGGTCCGCATTCATTGAATGTGGACACAATGTCCCCCCCTCCTCTACCCGCCGCCCCCTTTCTCCTATCACCCTCTATCTCCAATTGATTTGGGATTTAATTAAACTTGTCACCTAAGCAAGTAAATTAATCCCAAGATTACTCTCATTGTTGTTCACATATTCCTCTACAACATTCCTTTAGTTTCCTGCATCCAGAGATCTGGAACGGTGAAATTTTCCCCGCCAAACTGTTGTCCAGACTTCCGGACAAAATTGTGGGTGCTGTCCAGATATTCCATAGCCTTGAGAGCTGCTGTCCAGGGTTCCTAGGGCCAAGGCTTGCTGTCCAGAACATTCCAGCAAAAAGTTGTGTTGTCCAACCAGCCGGAAAGAGGTCGGTTGTTGCCCAAAGGCAGCTAGGAAGTTCGGGTTGCTGTCCACTCCATCTCAAACAATCCAACGACTACACCGGAGCTTCGCATCTTCTTCCCTTCCGTTCTACATCAATAACTAGCAAACTTGTTAGTAAAATTTACATCACACTTTCAATCCCCAACAATTAAAGACCTCTACTTTTGAACATGTCGGAGAGGTATTTAAAAGGCAAGGATGAAGTGGGTAACCGTTCTGGACCCATGCAGCTTTCTGACATATCAGGAATCTTTTTTTCTTTTCTTAAACAAGCTTATATGCCTGTGTACAATAGAATGATATTGAAATGATAAGCATTTACAAAATTCCAAAGAATAATCCCATGCAAAAGTTGTATACAGTGTAAGGAAGTGACCTTATTGAACTTCAAACTAACATCTCTTAAACAATTGCAGCCAGCAACCCTAAACCCAACAGATGCTCCCAATATGCGGCTCAAGAACCAAGCCAATAATCTTGAAGCAAATCTAAAACAAAGGGGTGGAAAAAAAGTCAGCAAGTGTTAAGAAATTAAAAATGAAATCAAATGAACAATTAAGATGCTAATCAAAATAATTCTAAATTTACATATGATTTATTAAACTCAATAAGACAACAACAGGTATGCTAGTTTATACAATATTATAATGAACTCAAAATGTAAAAATTCTAGAGAGCAGATGCATACATAAGAGAGAAAATTTAAGGTCTTAAAATTACTGCAAAACAAGAATCACTACAGGTTTATAGCTGTAGAATCCTCAAAGCATTCAGGTCGCAGAAATAAAATATGCATGGACTGCTAGAGTTGGCTTTATAACTGAAATGAAGAGTTGGGTTCAAGCTTTTAACAAACCCAGTGCTTTTTACAAACCCAAACCAAACTAACAAATTTAATACTAGAACTGATGTAATGTATATGACCATTTGACATATTATATGTGCCTGTAATAACAGCTAATAACATTCTCATTTCTACCTATGGAAGCAAGTCTTAATATGGTGAATCCGAGCTTTAAAAGCAACATTAATAAGTAGGTCAACTAGCCGTAGTGGGTCAACTCATTAAAAGAACCAAGGTCCTCATTTTATAATCAGTAACTCACACAATACCAGTCCAAATGGATAAGAGTGGCGGATCACTGAATCAAGAAATGTAAAAATAAACTAATTAACAGTAGACGAAACCAACATTTCTGAAAAAAGTACCTCATCTTAATAAGCTTGAAAGAAATAGTAATTTAATGTAAAAAAAGCCTCTTAGATATCAAATTACCTTTCACCATACTTGTAAGAACTTCATGGGTGAAGTAATAACATTATTTATTATATTCTGACTAACATCTATTCAAAAATAAATGTGAAAACCCAAGTGAGAACTAAATGTATTTGCAAATTGATCAAACATGTATCATTAATCACTTGCAAAACTCGCTCAGATTTTTTAAAAGAAAAAAATTGATCAGGTAAACCACTTTACGGAAGTAGTCCCTCTCATTCTCAGACCATTTTTGAGTAGTAAATTCTACAAGTTGAACATTGTACTTTTGGATTTCTGTTATTTAAAGCAGGGGGATCAACCTCTACACTCCCACTATAAAATTTTATCAATTTGAGGTACTTACATGAGAACTAAACTTTCAGCTTTACAAATGGCTCTGCGAGAATTTTTCATGTATGACTTAACATATATCTTTTGGATTGACTTTATAACTTTTTGAAACCATGACTATAATTGTTCCAAATTAGCCCTTTTATATGCCTAAATCCTCCACAACTTCGAATTATAAACTCCAAAACAACCTTTAAGCCCGTTTCTAAAATTCTTCACTTTCAAATCTATACTCTAGCAAGCTTCCATTTTCATTCAAAATTCAAAGATTTGAATCCTAATCTAGTATTAATAAGCCAATTCCCTTCTCCCATAAATAGTAGTTATGGCAGTATCGCCAATGATTTTTTTTTATGTACATCACAAGGTAAATTGTGAGCATCTATATATATATATATATATACAATTAGTCTCATCAACATCTAATACAATCAATTTGGGTTCTCAAATCCTAATTGAGAACAATCAGTTCATTCAACCAGCCCTACCTAGCACAATGAGTTCCAAACCATTCAATCAACAAACAAAATAGATTTCAACCAAAAACAACCTATCCAAGCCAAAAACAAATCAATATAAGCAAAAAATAAAAATAAACTCTAGCTAAATATGAGCCTACCAAAAGAAGAAGAAGAAAAAAGAATTTCAAAAATATTTTTTAATTAGAAATATGTTGATTCTAATGTTCCCTTTAAAAATGCCTAATATTTCTTTTTCTGATTGTTAAAGACGCTATTTTTTTTTTCTCCATAAGCATTTCAACTCTACATAATAGTTCTTCGCACCTGAGAATAATTGATTTTGTATCAACAATAGGATTTCGAAGGTACTAAGTCATTAATCATATGTCATGGTCATAGAGTCAATTTTGTGTGATGTTTTATTTTATATAGCATTCATGATCTATCTCTAGTTAATTTTATGCCAATTATTATGGACCCATGTGTCATTTTCTTTTAAGTATGATTAATATAGTATTTCTCTAATCATCTTCAAATAGAAGTCACCCAGAAAAAATATCAAATTTTGTAAATCATGCCCATTGAAATGTAATTATTATAGATTAATTAATGAGTTCACAAAAAATTTCAGCAATTTTTCCATTAACTTTAAGTTAGATAGCTCCTTCTCTCTTAGGTTGTCTACCATGAAACTCTAGATTGCGCACCAAGAATTCATATCTTCTGAATCTAGGAATGTCTTTGGCTCTATACTGAAGCTTATTTATTTTTTTAATTGCAATCTATGTCATCATTCCTGCTTTTGTCAATGAAATGTATGGGAAAGCAAAGTCATAAGGTTCAAACCAAATAAGTAGGTTATAATGGTGATGATTTAAGCAAGTGTAAATCAACATGCAGCCCTCTCCTATAGCTAGAGCGTTTTCCACATCCACTTTGATGGCATCATCAAAATCTTGGATCTAAAACTGTCCAGTCAATGAATTTTAAAGAGTTTGATGTAAAAAGTTTCAGTTGAAAATTACTGGGTGGCATGAAGAAGTTAAACTAAAAGCAAGCACCGATATAGCAATAACACCCTGGATTGTTTTAAATTTCATGATAGCTTTGATCGGAACAATTCTTCTCTTGAGAAAACAATGTTCATATCAACATCCAGATCAAGATATCCTAAAACTTCAGCTGAGAGTTAATTCAAGCATCAGAAACGTCCTTCATGTCACTGGCAGTGACTAAACAGATCAAGAAGTTCAATTCTCAATGGATGTCACTCTAACTCGGGGCTAATGGAAATTCCTACTTATGAGAAACCATCAAGGGATTGGCGTACCGAGTTTTGCGGGTCAATATGAGGATAAAATTATATATAGTAGTAATCATAAACAAGTCGCGTGTAAGATAAATAGGTGCCAAAAAACTTTAACTGAAGCGAATCGAGAGGGAAAATGGTAGGTGGTTCTTACGTGAAGATAATCCATCCAACGGAAGAAACGAAAAGAAATGCGAAGAGAAACTTGACGGGCGAAGACGCCATCAGAACCCTGAAACCCGTGGCGATCCGCAGAGAGCACTTCAACCGTGTCCAAAACACAGCGCGTCGTCTCCTTCATGCTATACAAATAAAATCCTGGATTGCGGAAAACGGGACCGAAGATCGCATCTTTAAGAGACTTCGCTCGCAGGACCTCCCGCAGGAGAGTTGATAGAGAAGGGTTTATGATTGCTGAATCAAACGCGCACGAGAAATCTGAACGAACAATAGTCGGGATCGATTGCAGGTGCTATTTCCTAGGGTTTCCGGTGGGGTAGGCGGTCGATCTGTTCGCAGCCAAGGAAGGGATGGGAGTACTGTTTCCGGTGGATCTCCTGCGACGCTCTCTCTCTCGACTCCCAGAGTTTTAATAACAATCTGACAGATTCGCCGCGAGTGCAAGGCCGGCCTATTCGATATCATTTCAGACCGAAATTTTCCGGTTCAGACTTCAGACCACATCACCTCGGTTATGTACCCCGCGGTCTCGGCAAATTATTGGGTCAGATGATCGGAGGCGAAAAATAAGTTCGGACATCCAATAAAAAATTGCCGCGTCACCTTGCGCTTTTGACTTGCACTTTAGTTGTGCTTTAGTTGTGCTTTACTTGCGCTTTTTTACTAGCGTTTTAGTTGCGTTTTACTTGCGCTTTAGTTGCGCTTTACCTGTGCTTTACTTGCGCTTTACCTGCGCTTAATTTAAAATAATATTTTATTAATATCCTGACCTATCTCTGCGTCCAGTCACCTGACCCAATAATTTGCCCTCGGTCTCTTGGGTGTAACCATACAGGAATTCAAAATTTGAAAGGTATACGACATAATTTAGCGTCGTTTTTTATGAAAATTTATTTGGTCGGATGTCGAATGCATTCGAAGGTAAATGAGAAGGTACCATATCATTTAATGTAGAGTGTATTATATGATGTGGCACCTTTTCATTCATTTTCGAAAGAGTTCGAAATCCGCATGTAATAATCTCTCTTTCGAGAGATGATTGTTGATTATAAAATTACTTTAAAAATAATATATTTTTTAAAATTGTTGTAAAAAATATTTTCTATGTAATTTTTTAAAAGTAATGAAAAATTAATTGCAAAATAAAAATTATGATTGTGATCTAAAAAAATAAAATAAAATAAATTTATTCCAAAAAATATATTAGTCACTCATAATGACTCATTTGATTTATAAAGAATTGTTGCATCCTAGAATATTCACGGCGGTAGAAAAATGAAAAGTTTAGTGTCCTAATTTTGTATGTAGATTATGCACGCAAACAAATGAAAGTGATGGATGTAACATTCATAAGAAACATCGGATTTTTAACGTGAAAATCACTAAAAATGGGAAAAATCACCGGACATAGCTCAATTTGAATAAATTCATTAGTGTTCGCAGTTGATTACAAAATGAGGTCATTCCTTGTGGAAAAGGTATTGTCTTGATGTAAAAAATATACATCATATAGAGTGCATTACATGGCGGGAGTTGGAAGAATCAATGTTGACATGTTTGTTTGATCAGCATGATCATAGTTAGTGGGTGATGTAGGTTGGAAAGATCGTAGTTGTGCGACGGTGGCCAAAAAAACCATAGTTAGGAGGCGAAGGTCAAAAAGATCGTAATCAGGTGATAGTGGTCAGGAGGACAGTAGTTGGGGAGTAATAAATGCCATAAAGGATATAGTCGGGTGATAGTGATTTGAATGACCTTAGTTCATAAACAATCATTGATCAGGTGAAAGTCCTACATCAGATTGTGGCCACGCGGAAGTCTAACGAATGTCCGACAATGATCAGTGGATGAGCGGTGGTTGAGGAGGAGCTTGGTGGCAATAGATCTAGAGATCTCATATTTCTCTTCCTCTCCTCTCTTTGTTCCCTTCATTTCTCTCTCCCTACAATGAAGAATGATTGGTCTATTTAAAACTTTTTAAAAGTTTTATAGCTAGTAAATAGAGAGAAAATCAAGGGCACATTGGAAGTTGTTCGAATGGATGTCAATATCAGTTCCCTTTATCATGTACCATTTATCAAGTGTTTGAGTGCCTTAATGATGTTAGCATTTGGTGATATTGGGCTCATTGATTTGTATCATCAATCCACTCGATTTTACTTTAAGCATGTTATATTTGGATATCATTTAATCATCTAAATTATATTTTGAACCTTCTAAATATACTTCGGTCCCTTGATTTAGACCTATTTGGGCTCGGCTTGGGTCAAATTTGATGTTGTTGGGTTTATCTTTTTGAGATATTTAGTTTGACTATAAGTGTTCAAATCAAACTTCAAATGGTCCTAGGTTTAATTTCAAAAGTTTCCAATTCAAATTTGCCTTAAGATTCGTGCCCTGTCATAAATATTATTTGAAGATACATCAGTTGCATTCCTATTTTCAAACGTCAAAGTCTACAAAGTTTGAAAATATATGTCGGGGTTCTTCAAATCAATCTAATGCAAAATTATAATTTATGGATAATTTCAAGGCGAGACTACTCCCTGAATGTCAATGTGGACCTCCCCTCACGGATAGGAGCCAAGTAAAACATAATCATTTATAATTTTAGATTATTCTGAGGTCAGCATGTTGATAAATATGAAAATTGTTTAAAATTTATGCTACAAAATTATTGAATTTGCTCAAAATCTTCTATAAAATTTTCGTTTAGCTCCAAAAATATCAAAATTGAGTCTAAACGTCAAAAAATGATCTCAGTGATCCCAAAATGTTTGAATTGAGCTATTTAAGCCAAAAATCAGACCCGGTCACGAACTGGTAGGCGAACCGGTTGGCCATAGCCCTCCTCTAGCGAGCTAGCATGGGCGCTCGTGTGCGAAACAGTGGGCACCTTCTGGCGTGTGGTTTCAACATAGATTACAAGAGGCTCTCTTTTTTCAAAAAAAAAATAATATTATATATACTTTTTTAATATTCTTTATATATGCATATTAAATTATTCTTATTCTTTGGATATTTTTTTGAATATTCTCTTTTATTATAATATTCCTCTGAGAATACTCTTATTCTTGCAAAATAATCTTTTAGAATATTCTTATTCTTTTATAATATTAATATTCTTATAGAATATTTCTCCAAGATTATTTTTATTCCCCATGAATATTTTCAAATTATTATCAAAATATTTGTATTCTTTGAGAATACTATCATTCTCGCATAATATTTTTCTTCTCTCATTTCACCTACAAATATCCCCCCTAGGTTGTAGGAGAAGGTTACACCTTTTTTCCTTCTCCTTTATTCCTCCAACCTTCTTAAAATTGAGAAATTCCATTGTCTTGAATATGTGGCATCCCCTATCAAGTTCAGTGGCCCTCTTTGTGCGGAAAGAACCTTCTCTCAGAAACTCCTTCATATATTAAAGGCTTTCCACTACTTTTGGATAGACGACATCCGTTATCAAACTGTAGTGCCCCTCTATGTGTAGAAGATAATTTCCTCTCCTTACATCTTCTTTTATATCAGACTTCTTTTTCATATTAAATACATTCCACTAGTTTTGGATAAGTATAATTCACTATCAAACTTCAATGCCCTTTTTTTTTTAGGAGGAGTAGCCCTTGTATGTCTGAGATAGGTGGCATCCCCCATCAAGCTTCAGTTCCTCTCTTTTTATAGAAGGGGTTTGATTAGAGATCATTTTTCCCATTTAGAATCCATAACAGAAGAAGATCGACCACCTTCTACATGAGAGAGTGATTTTAAATGATCTGCAGTGATCGCGTCTAAGAGGAGAATCTGTGATTTTCAGCTAACAAACAGTATTTTGACGATGATTAAGCGAAAGTCTAACAATAATCTAGCAGAAGTTTGGCGGTGTTCAACAATCGGGTGGAAGTCCACTGAAAGTATGACGGTTGGTTAAAAGTTTGATGGTGACCAATGATCAAGTGAAAGTCTGGCGATGATCGAAGGTCGGGTGTTGAGCTGAAGGTAATAATTAGAGGGTGTGCTGCTATTCGTAGTTATGTGATGAGTCGAAGAAGGTTTATATGAGGATAAAGATCGATGACAGCCACCATGAAAATGACCAATGATGTCGATGATCGAGTTGCATTTTGCTGGAGATAGTAGGCATTCATGTTGATTTTGTAACATATTCTTGGTGCCAATTAAGTGGAGGCATGATACTATAATGATGGTTTGCAAGCAACTTTATTATATGTTGATTATTGCTTCATAATTATCTAATAGGGACATGCATACTCCTCCATTTCAAGAGAGAAGATTGATTTCAAGATGGAGACCATATCGTTGAAGGCTATAAAAGTGTTCAAGTGGTCTTCAGCTTATCATCAGGAAATCCACAATCATATCAAAGCAGTTCATGATAAATTTTGTAATACTTTAAAGTCTTGATGAAGGCTTTGCTTGTGGCTTCTTTAAAATAGATCGACCAATACAACGTACATATTAAGATTATAAATGATGGGCTAACTACTAGCCAGACATCTAAATATTGTCCTCGATTTTAGGTGATGGTAGAAATGACAGGGAGCTGAAAAAGCATTTTCAAATAATAATAACAAAGTTTTAATTTTTGTAGCATTGTTATCTACCTGATTATCTATTTTTATTTACCTTAAAGAGTTATATGATATTGATGTTTACTTGAAATAATGAATAACTTTGAATTATGAATTTGCCCTCCTGTTAGAGCAATTAAATTAGAGGAATTATATTCTTTTTATAACTTTTAATCTTCTAAAATTTTTAAATAATTAAAGTAATATATATCTTATGAGGCTTTTAGCCTCTTAAGATTTTATTGTGCATGTGCCTTTTGTGGTTTTTAGCCTTCCAAGATCTTTCATATACATGTGTCATTTGAAGCTTTTATCATTCTATGATCTTTTTATGTTCATGTGCCTTTTGAGGCTTTTAGCCTTATAAGGCCTTCTGTGTTTTTGTGACTTCTAATATTTTTTAGCATGTTAAGGTCTTTTGTATACATGTACCTTTTATGGCTTTTATCCTTCTAAGATATTTGAATGAGTGATGACCCTATCAACCACTTACTCTCATGGAGCCTTTATAGTGATGACCATGTCCACTACTAGCTTCACTTTGAGGCTACCTCATAGGTGGGCCTTCTTGAGGTTGTTTATTAAAGCATAGCCTTATATTTAAATGGTTGAGAAAATCCACAATAGATGTTTGACCTATCAGATGTTAACCTATGTACAAAAAAGTGAGAAAACACACTAAGGATGTATAACTTATCTAAGATTTTTTATCAGAGCATTACTCGATGATGTTACCTTATGGGGAAGAGACCGAGAGACTCCACCAAGGATGTATGATATATTAAGATTATTTGTCAAATCATTGCTTGGTGATGTTAACTTATGTAGAAGAGGTCGAGAGATTTAACCAATGATGTATGACATATCCAAGATCGTTTGGTAGAGAGTTGCTCAATGATATGAACTTATGTGGAAAAGGTCGAGAGATTTCACCAATGATGTATGAGCTATCCGTGTTTGTTTGTTAGAGCATTGTTTAATATCGTTAACTTGTAAGGAAGAGGTCGAATCGAATCCCCCTATGATCAATTATACCTTGATTGGGAATGGGTGAATGTTGATTGTATACTGAATTAAAGTTAAAGAACGATCTATCTTTAAACCGTTGTTGTCTTTTTAAAGTCAAGATTAAGTCTTTGTCCAAGCCATAGAAATCCAACCAGGAATTGTATAAAGCTTGTAATTTATTGGAATAATGCTTGCATTTGCTATAAGCTTTATAAAAAAAAAAGTTTCCCAAGTTATTATCTTGGATTTTGATAGCGTTAGAGGAATTTTCTTGGCCACGATTGGAGTTAAAGTATCCCCTTAAGTCCACATCTGATTCACATGAATTGATGCAACAATCACTGATGTTAGGACATTGACATGAATGATCTTTCAATTTTGGAGCAAAAGTTGCCCCCCCAGTCAGGAACGACGTTATCAGAGATGATGACAAACTGATGCGTCCTAAAATATTCATGGCGATAAAGAAATATAAAATTTAGCATCCTAGCTTTGTACGAAGATCTAGCATATAAATAGATCAAAGAAATGGGTGTGACATTCATAAGAGACACCATACTTTTTAGGTGAAAACCCTTAAAATGGGGGGAAAACCATGAGGCGTGGCCCAGTTTAAACGAATCCAATAGTGTTTGCAGTCGATTACAAAAGAGGCCCTTCCTGGGGGGGGGGGGAGGCTTGGCTTTATGTAATATATATATCATACATACTGTATTACATAGTAGGAGTTGGAAGAATCAGTGCTAACATATTTGTTTGGTCAGTAGGATCATAATCAGTGAGCGATGTAAGAAGGAAGGACCTAGTTAGGCCACGATAGTCAAAAGGATCATAACCAGACGATAAAGGTCAAAAAGATCGTAGTCGAACGAGGATGATCAAGAGGAACGTAGTTGGGGAGTTTAATGGACAATAATATTGATCAAGAAAGAAGATTGTTCAACATATTGCGTGCATTGTGTTGCTCATCAACTTCAATTAGCATTAGTTATGGTCACAAAAAATAATGCTGAAATTGCTTTATTTTTTAATACAATTGCTAATTTGATAAATATTATTGATAGTTAATGCAAACGATTTTGGAAGAAAACATTACATCAAAATTAGTGATCAACTAGAAAGGTAGGAATTATCAAAGGTAAAAGTTTGAACCAAGAAATTGTTTTTCAAAGGTCTGGAGATGCTTGTTGGGGGTTTACACTAAGATTCACTAACCAGTTTAATTCTTATATTTTATTCTATAATTGAGATTTTTGATATAGTAATACAAGACATATCTCGTAATTAGCAAAAAAGTGAAGCATATGCCATACTTGATTACATACAAAGTTTTGAGCTTGCTTTCAACTTGCATATGAAGAAGATTATATTAGGAATTATAAATGAGTTATCAGAAGTGTTGCAAAGAAAGAATCAATATATTATAAATACCATTACTTTGATAAATATATTAAAATAAAGACTTCAAACTATGAACGATGATGAGTGATACACTTTGTTTAAATAAGTTGGACTATTTTGTGAGAAGAATATCATAATTACTCTAAGTATGACTAATATATTTTTAATGTGAGGAAGATCAATACACCATGCTCAAACTATTACAAATGGTCCTTATTATTAACTCAAATTATTTTATAGCGTGATTGATAAGCAACTTCAAAAGCTTAATAACATGCTTGATGAAATAACTACAAAGTTACTTATGTGTATTGCATGTTTGAGTACATCTTATTCATTTTCAATTTTTGATTAAGAAAGATTGATACGACAGACATAATTTTATATGTCAAATTTTTTCAGAAATAAATCTCATCATATTAGACAACCATTTGAAAATTTTATTATTGGTATAAGATCGACTAAAGCATTCATGATTTAAAAATGAATTAGAGAAATTGCTTAGAAATTAATTGAGACTAAAACAAATGATATTTATCATTTAGTATTTCTACTTATAATGTTTGCTTTGATATCGCCAATTACTATAAGTTTATAACTACAGTCCAATAAGCATTTCTTGTAATGAACATTATAAGGAAACATTTACATAATCATATGTGAAACTCTTGGATGAATGATTCTCCATTTACTTTTATTAAAAAATATACTTAATAATATTGATAATAAAATGATAGTCCAATAACTTTTAAAATATGAAGACTCATAGGAATAAATTATAAGTAATATGAAATAATATATCAAGAGCTAACATTTGTAGTTGTAATTTTTGTCTTTATCAAATATTTTATATTTTTATAAGGAGGACTAATTTTTTTTAAAACCGTTATTGTCGATTTTAAACCTGGATAAAAAATTGAAGATATATTTAAATTCAATAATTTATGTAGTGTTAAAAAAACCGGCTCCCCCTTGACCCTAATATGGCTCACCTGCATGGTGCTGTCGCGGTCCAGCGGGCCCGCGGGCACTCAATATATCATTTCAGCCAAAGCGTCCGTATCAGGATTCACGCGGAAGAATGCTCCCACTTACCCGGCCCTTTCAAATCCCCGCCATATCAAAGCTAGCAGCCTCCTCCATTTCTCCACTCCTGCACCGATCTTTCGCGCAGTCCTTTTCCACCTCTACCACTTCTCGTTGTGCTTCTTCGAGCTCAGAAGGGGACGCCGCCCCCGCCACCGAGTCCGCCGACCATGCAAACTCCTCGAAAAAGGTCAGTCCCATTGCCCTATTTGTGCATATTCCTCAGCGTTGTATATTTTTTAGCTGGAAAATCATATCGAAAAAGTCATCATTCATTTTAATATGTTCTGATGTAGAAATAGATGTTGTTGCCTTGTTGAGCCGCAACTGATACGTATATCCAATCTGAAATACAAATGCTCGAGAAATTATTGTGTGGAATCAGGTCACAGAGCTGTTTTCGGTTGCCAATAAAATCATTACGTATGGCGTGCTTACGTGGAAAGTTAGAATATTCATTTGACTTCTTATCCGACCCATTTGTCTTTTCGGACCGACTGCAGACGAAGAGACATCCGCCCGCCCAACATTAAAGGTAAAAAGATGAAAAAGGCGGAAAATTTTCACATTTCAAGAGCGTATACAATTTCTGCCATTCGCTCCAATTTTCAGAGGTTCCTGCAAAAAATTCTTCTAAAAAACATTCAACAATATCTTCTACTCAAATGGAGGAAGAAAATGATTCATCTGTAAAGAAAAATGTATGTTAATGCTTACATTGTCATAAAATATACTTCGTATTTCTTCGGTATTCACTACGTATTTGCTGAAGAAAAAAGAAATTTTCGATAACGTTAAAAAATTATATTTATTTCACATTTTACGTTCTTTTTGCGTATATTCTTTGTATATTATGTGTATATTCTGCATATATTTTGCTTATTTTCTATGTATATGTTGAAGACTCAAACCCTAACATTTTATAATAAATTCTTTGGATCTTAAATCATAAAAAAAATCTAATAAAGAAAAACGATTAGTGTAAATAATTCTTGATTTATGCTGATATTTTTCGTATTCTTTGCGTACAGTATGTGTATATTATGCGCATTTAATGCGTATATATTACATTTTCTATGCGTAATTAATGCGTATCACCTGCTTATCTAAATTAATTTTATTTTCTTAATTTATTCAGATTTACGTCCGTCCTATATCTTATCGCTGATATGTTTTCATATTTAGAACAATTTGTGATACTTTTGCCGAGATAATTCCTCTTGAAATTGAAGAAAAATTGAAGAATATAAATATTTACAAATTTCTTCAATTTCATGTATTCGAGCAAAACGCCTCAATGATTTACCAGCTGATGATAATGTAGAATATACGAAAACAAAGTTTTATTATAAAGAGTTATGTTATACCTTTCACAGCTGATGAAGTTGCCTTCCTTACTGGTCTTTCAAACAAAGGTAAAGAGATTACTTGACTTACCTTGTCCACTGCAACCATCACTTCAAAGAATATAAAATCTAAAATACTAGAGTTGACTGGAGAAAGCTCCCAAAGAATATGTTGAAAACATTTATTATGTATTTATATTCAAATTTATTTTTGTAATAAAACAATTTCAAAATTCATAGGTTGTTAAAAATAATATCAAATAATGTTGATGATTTCTCATTAATTAACTAGGCATGATCGATTTGGGAATGCATGATTGAAGAGTTTAATAATGTATCTATGAAGATCTCAAAGAACAAGCCAGCAGGTTATGCCAATAGTTTTGTGCCTCTGCTAATTAGGAGTGCTAAAATAATTCTAATTTAACATTTAATTTGACTGATTTATTTGCTAAAATTTACTTTTATTTTATGCAGGTTTGATTCCTGGAGCACACTTCAATTCATTATCCTTAGTACTCCGAGAAAAGACTCCGTTTTATTCGATGGGCTGATGACATTGTATATAATACTGAGAAGACAACTAAATTATTTGTTAATTTAAAAAGAAGATAGATATATATTGTGAATATATTTCTTATTTATTGCTATATCTTGTGTATGTATTGAGTATTGATTGCATATTTATTGCGTATATATTGCTTATAAATGACGTATATAGTGTGTATATATACGCAACAATAAAATTATTTGATAACAAATTTACTAACAAATTAATTTTTCACAGATTTTTGTCGACCTCCAGGGAGTTACCCCTGAAGAAGCTAATCTTCTGGACATCCAGAAATATCCATCAAGACCTCATTCTCCCATTTAAACCAACACACTCGAACTTCATCTCCCCCCAATCTCCCCAACAACCCGAACCCAAATCTACCCTGCAACCCCAACCCCAATCACCTAAGCATCCACACTTTCCATATTCACCTCAATCATTTGATGTTCTAAAAGAGAAAATAATAAAAATAGTTCAGGATACCTGCAAAAATCTCTTCTAAGAATTTGAAGTTAGGCTGAATAAGAATTTTGAGCAAATTGTGAAAAGAGTGAATTTAATTGATAACAAGTTTCAAAATTACATTGTTCAAGACAATTTTAATCCTGATCAGTAACATGCTCCATTCTCATCATCATGCAATCATTACCCAATGAAGAATATTGGGATATCTTCTGAACACGTAAAGACCCAAGCCCTAGAGAAGTCCAATGTCCCGGAGAAGTCCAATGTCCCAGAGAAAATCAATATCTCAGATATGACCAAGGCTAATGACTTAGAAGAGGATGTCTGTTTATTAAAAATTGAAAGGGTGTACAAGAAGCAAAAATTAGATTTACCCTCCCAAATAAAACATGCCAAAAAAGAACTATCCCAAAAAAGTTTTATCCCCCAAAACACCTCCCAAAAAAGAACCATCCTAATAAGTTTCATCCCTAAAAGAACCTCCCAAAAAAGAATCATCCCAAATTGTTCCATCCCCAAAAGAACCTCCCAAAAAGAAACATCCTAAAAAGTTTCATCCCCAAATGAACATCCAAAAAAAGAATCATCACAAAAAGTTCCATTCACAAAAGAACTAATTAACGTTGTGATGTAGACAAAGGGGGGGTCAACTCAAGTTGAGTTTTTTTTGTAATTTCTTGCCTGGTATCTTTTCATATTTCCCCTCTCCTTTTTGTCTTTTGGATGTTTGCTGATTTCATGAGGGCATTAGCTGTTTCGGTTTGAGCTTAAGTAGTTGAAACATTAGTTGTGCAAGCTCATTAATATCTAGTGGAGAAGTAGCTCATTATGAGCTGATGTCTAGTTATAAAATTAAGGTTGGGAGCAAGATTTGGTGGGTGAACTTGATCTTTCACATTCTTCTTGAAATTGAGTTGCTGCAGTTTTTTTCTTCTCTGGAAATTTCTCTCACAGTCTGCTGCTGCTTCGGGTGTGATGTGCCTCTTCGGGTGCTGTCTTCTTTACCGCTTTGGCATCTCTTTTTGACCGTGAATTAATTCCCTGATTTGCCTCCTGGTTTCCTGTGTTGAAACCGTGGCTTGTGCTGGCTGGTTCCATGGCTTTATTCATTGGATTTTGGCTGTGTCTCTTGGGATTTCAGCAAGAAAAAACTTATGGATTTTGGCTTTCCTTTTCTTCAGTTTTTGGGGACTGTTTTGGGAGGAATTCCAGGAGTTTTTTTTCTGTTTTCTATGCAGTTTTTCTACTGCAGTTTTTTGTGTCTTTTAATCTTCTTCTAGGTGTCTTTTAACCTTCCATATTCCCTAATATTTGGGCTGTTTGGCTGCCCTTTTTGTGACTATAAATATTGATGTTTGTGGCTGTTTTTAAAAGGTAATGTGAGTGATTTTTGGAGACAAAACCTGAGAGGTTTTCTTGGAAAAAGCTTGAGAGCTTTGTTCCATTTCGTCTTCTTCTTCTATGGAAATCCTGCGGGCTCTTTCCACCATTCTTCTTGGCTTCTAATCTCTTTCTTCTCTCCATAGTATCCATTCCATTGTATCCTTCTTCTCAAAGTAAGCAATTTTAGGGTGTTATTTTGTTTGTGTCAAAGTTTGAAGCGTCCAAATTGTAAGTGTCTTGCAAGAGTCGTTTGTAAGTCTTGTCTAAGTTGTAATAGTTTTTATATTATGAAGTAAAGTTGTTGTTTTTAGTTTATTTGTCTATTATATGTCTTTATTTCTTTCTTAGAAAAGTATTTCTTTTTTGTGATAAAAAATTTGGGTCCCTCCCTTTCCCAAATTTTTGATTGCATCACGTTGATAATGTTATAGTAAAACCTAAACATGCAAGTCCTATAGTGAACTACATTGGCTCGGAGATGTTGAGTCATGAGAAGGAACTTTTTATTAGGGAAAACATAAAGAAGTATTTTGACCGGTATTCTATATGCGTAACTTGTGCGTCTTTCATGCATAACTTTTGCGTAACTTATGCGTAACTTGCCTGCGTATGAAATCCACAAGACGCATTTCATACGCATTAAAACACAGTAGTTATGCAACCAATACGCACAAGTTACGCATACCAAATTACGCATAATAGACGCAGAAGTTACGCATATAAAATACATGTTAAAATACTTCTTTATGTTTTCCCTAATAAAAAGTTTCTTCTCAGGACTCAACATCTCCAAGTAAATGCAGTTCACTGTAGGACTTGCAGGTTTAGGTTTTACTATAACATTATCAACGTTGATTAGTTCTTTTGTGGATGGAACTTTTTGGGATGGTTCTTTTTGGGGAGGTTTATTTATGAATGAAACTTTTTGGGATGGTTCTTTTTGGGGAGGTTCTTTTGGGGATGAAAAAATTTGAGATGATTCTTTTTGGGGAGGTTCTTTTGGGGATGAAACTTGTTAGGATGGTTCTTTTTGGGAGGTGCTTTAGGGGATGAAACTTTTTGGGATGTTTTTTTTGGCAGGTTCTATTTGAGAGGGCAAATCTAATTTCTGCCTTTTGTACACCCTTTTAATTTTTAATAAACTGACATCCTCTTCTAAGTCATCAGCCATGATTATATCTTGGATATTGATTTTCTCTGGGACATTGGACTTCTCGGGAACATTGGACTTCTCTGGGGCTTTGGTCTTTGTGTGTTCAGAAGTAGGGCTGTCAATTCGTGTCGGCGGGTCGTGTTCGGGTCAGACCCGAATTTGACCCGTCTGTATCTGACTAGACCCGGACACGACTCGAAAGCAGCGGCACAGCGGCGCTGCGCGAGGCGCAGCGGCACAACGGCAACACCAGTCGGTCGACTCGGTCCCGGATGCGCGGCATTGCAGCAGCAGCGACATCACGCGAAGTCGCGAACGTCGAGACTCGATTGGGACTGTGACTCGACGCGACGACGCAGCGCCAGTCGCCAGAGCAGCAGAGCCGAGACCGCGTCAGTCGCCAGTGACGCGATTAGGACTCGACTCGACGCTTCGAGTTGATTCGCAGGTAGGGCGGCACGCCGGGCAACAGAAACGGGCAAGCTCATTTCCGGGTCAACCCGAACACGACCCGTAACGCTAATCGTGTCAGTTTTTTGAACCCGAATCCGACCCGTTTGCTAACCGGGTCGACCGAACCCGGATTTTTCCGGGTCGGGTTTCGGGTCTTGTCAAAAATTGACAGCCCTATTCAGAAGATATCACAATATTCTTCATTGGGTGGTGATTGCATGATGATGAGGAAGGATCAGATTGCTGATTAGGATTAAGATTGCCTTGAACAATGCAAATTTGGAGCTTGTTATCAATTAAATCCATTTTTTTCATAATTTGCTTAAAATTCCTGCTCAATCTAGCTTCAAATTTTTGGAAGAGGTTTTTGCAGGTATCATGAACTATTTTCATTATTTTCTCTTCTAGAACATCGAATGATTGAGGTGAATATGAAAAGTGTGGATGCTTAGGTGATTGGGGTTGGGGTTGCAGGGTAGATTTGGGTTTGGGTTGTTGGGGAGATTGGGGAGGGGGAGATGATGTTCAGGTGTGTTGGTTTGAATGGGAGAATGAGAGCTTGATGGATATTTCTGGATGCCCAGCAGATTAGTTTATTTAGAGGTAACTCTCTAGAGGTCAACAAAAATCTGTGAAAAATTAATTTGTTAGCAAATTTGTCATCAAATAGTTTTATTATTGCATATTTATACGCATTATATACGCTATTTATAAGCAATATATATGCATTATATACGCAATCAATATGCAATACCTATGCAATACATACGCAAGACATAAACAATAAATAAGCAATATATTCACAATATATACCTGTCTTATCTTTAAATTAATAAATAATTTAACTGTCTTCTCAGTATTATATACAATGTCATCAGCCCATCGAAGGAAACAGGGTCTTTTCTCAGGGTACTTAGGGTAATGAATGGAAGTGTGCTATAGGAACTAAATATGTATAAAATAGAAGTAAATTTTAACAAATCAATCAGTCAAATTAAATATTAAATTAGAATTGTTTTAGCACTCACAATTAGCAGATGTACAAAATCATTGACGTAATACGCTGGCTTGTTCTTTGAGATCTTCATAGATATATTAATAAACTCTTCAACTAGGCATTTCCAAATCGACCATGCCCAATTAATTGATGAAAAATTATTAACATTATTTGATATTATTTTTAACAACCTATGAATTTTAAAGTTGCTTTGTTGGAAAAATAAATTTGAACATAAATACATAATAAATGTTTTCAACATAGTCTCTGGGGGGCTTTCTCTAGTCAACTATAGCATTTCAGACTTTATATCCTTTGAAGTGATGGCTGCAGTGGGCAAGATAAGCTAGGTAATCTCTTCACTTTTGTTTGGAAGACCAGTAAGGATGACAACTTCATCAGCTGTGAAAGGTATAACATGACCCTCTATAATAAATTTTTATTTTCGTATATTCCACATTGTCATCAGCTGGTAAATCAGTGGGGCGTTTTTCTCGAATCCAAAAAATTAAAGAAATTGATAGACATTTAGGTTCTTCAATTTTTCTTCAATTTTAAGAGGAATTATCTCGGAAAAAGTATCACAGATTATTCTAAGTATGGAAACATAACAGTGATAAGATATAGGACGGACGCAAATATGCGTAAATTAAGAAAATAAAATTAATTTAGATAAGTAGGTGATTCGCATTAATTACGCATAGAAAACACAATAAATACGCATATTATATGCTTTAAATGCGCAAAGTATATGCATAACATACGCATACGACACGCAAATAATACGAAAAATATTAACATAAATCAAGAATTATTTACACTAATCATTTTTCTTTATTGGATTTTTTTTATGATTTAAGATCCAAATGATTTATTATAAATTGTTAGGGTTTGAGTATTCAAAATATACATAAAAAATAAGCAAAATATACGCAGAATATACACATAATATACAAAGAATATATGCAGAAAGAACGTAAAATGTGAGATAAATATAATATTTTATGATTATCGGAATGTTTTTATTTTTATTTTTTGATTTTTTCAGTAAATACTTAGTGAATATTAAAGAAATATAGAGTACATTTTATGACAATGTAAGCATTAACGTACATTTTTCTTTGCAGGTGAATCCTTTCCCTCATCCATTTGAGCAGAAGAGATTGCTGAATGTTTTTGAGAAGAATTTTTTGCAGGAACCTCGGAGAACTGGAGTGAATGGCGGAAACTGTATAGGCGCTTGAAATGTGAAAATTTTTCGCTTTATTCATCTTTTTACCTTTAATGGTGGGCGGGCGGGTGTTTCTTCATCTGCAGTCAGTCCGAAAAGACAAACGGGTCGGGTAATAAGTTAAATGAATATTCTAACTTTCCACGTAAGCACGTCACGCATAATGATTTTATTGGCAACCGAACATAGATCTGTGTCCGGATTCCACACAGAATAATTTTTCCAAGAAAACATGGTAAGAAAATGGGCAAAGAATAACCTTTCTTAGTATCTTCATTACTCTGGGATATGAATACTTATAACTTTATAAGTTTCTTTGGGTCGGCACCTCAACAATGCATTTACACTTAGTTTGTGACTGCTAAACTACCCAACATCTTTCCCAGGAACTGTAATCTAAACAAAAAGGACAAGAAATGCATATGTTTCTAAGCCTTCATACAACATTTCCTAACTATTTAGTCAGTGGTAAAACCAGGATTTAAACTGGAAAATCATCTCAATTTTTTTAAATATCATTCTCAATGTTTATATTATCAGTGAGCACATAAAAAAATATTTTCCATCTTACTTCAAAACCATATCTTATGAAGTGCACTTTTAATTGTTGCAGTTGAAACAAGTAGAGTTGAGATTTGTCTAATCAATCGATCAATCAATAAGAGGATATATGATCGATTTTTAGTCTTTGCCAACATTTGATGTAGATAAAAAATTGTTTCGAGATTATGAAATTTTGATTTTATAGAGTCATTTCGAAATGTTTTAATTGAATTTTAAAGTGTAGCTTTTTTTATTTGTGACGTATTGAGGATAAAACTTATTTGCAATTACATTCGAAGTCATCTTAATCAACTCAATAAAATTACCCCAATTATTTGAATCTTTGTTTTCATTATGGCCTCTTAGAGAACAACCTTGAAATACAAGCCACATTGTAACATCAATAGAAATTTTGAGTTGAAGTGGATTTCTTGCTACTTGTTGAGGAGCTTTCTTTTCTAAATCCTTATCAGTGAGCTATAATGAATTTATCATAGTGTGACAAATTTTTACAATTTTTTTTGGTAAGGAATTTGGTTATTTGCCTTCATGCATTATAAAGGAGCATTTATCATCAATTTCACTTTCTTCCAAAGAGGCAAAAGCTATGAAGCGGGAAGTCAAAAACTTTAGAAGGCAAAGTTGTAACTTTTTTAAAGGAGGTTATGCGAAGTGCCAAAAAGGGAATGTGAAGAGGCAAAGTTGAGATTCTAGCAAAGTGGGTTTCGAGACACGGGAATTTTGATGGTTTTGAAAATTTGAGGGAAATTCTAAGTTATGAGTTCTAATATATATTTATAAATTTTAATGATTTCCTAAATTAATATAATAAATTAAATATAGAAGTTATATATTTGAATTAATTAATATAATGATAGTATATCTATAATATATATACACATACGTACATACATGTGTATGCACATATAATTGATATTAAATTATAGATATATATTTAAGTTTGGGGGAAGGGCAAAATTTCAGTTGAACTATATAATATTAGGGGGATGGGGGGAGTCTAGGGGTGGTGATTACCCCCTTGGTTCAACTACCCAATCAACTTCATAAAACTAGCTGTTTTCAATATCTGACTTGGAAGTCAGGGCAGGTAATCCTTTTGCCATATTGGCTTTTGCATATGGCTTGGAAGTTAGGATAGGAATGTATTGTTCTTTAATAAATATTATAATTTAGATGCAATTGAAGCGATAATAATAAAATTTTATTTGGATATTACTACATACCATTGGCTTGTACGCGGCGTCGAAGATGTTCTGCTTATATTGAGAAAATTGATATTTACTCAACTTGACAAAGTACTGGTTGCGTTTTAAGCTTGGCATGAATTTTTATTTGGATATGCTATATTCCATTGGCTTGTACAATTCGTCGAAGATATTCTACCTCATATTGACAAAATTGACATTTGCTCAACTTGACAAAATACTGGTTGCATTGTAAGCATTGCTAAATGTGTCTTAAGTGTTTGACATGGTTGGTTATTTTTGTGGTATAGTCCATGATATCATTTAAAAAACAAAAAACAAACAAACAAACACCAAGCTTTCTCTTATAAGCTCTAAAACTCGATTTTTTGAGGACTGAAAGGTTGAAGGCACCTGAATCAACCAAAAGGCCTTACCACAATTTCAGAGTACACGTCATGAGTTTGAGATATAGATCTTTGAATATCTTTATTTTGCATATTATCTTGATGTCATCTCAACCATAGATCTAATTTAGACAAGAGAGTAGAACCTTGCAACTCATTAAGGAGCTCATCAATTGTAGGAATAAAAAACTTGTCTTTAATAATTATGCCATTCAAAGCACGATAGTTCACACAAAAAATGCCAACTACCATATTGTTTTTTTTTACTAGAAGAAGTGGACTAGATAATGGCTTTGGCTTGCTCGAATTATACCCTTATCACTCATTTCTCCCACAAATTTTTTATGGCATATTTCTAAAAATGTGGATATCTATACAATCTGACATCAATTGATTTAGCTTCAGCTTCTAAGGGATTATGCTGATCAATGCCTTGGTTATGTGATAGACTTTTTGGATTTGCAAACTCTTCTTTGAACCATTGTAAACTAGTTGAAATGGAAGTAGGTGGCTGTGATTTCATATTTGTAAGCATGGAGTCAAGTTTTTGCTATGCAAATGATTCTTTTAGCTATTCATTTGTTGCTTGTAATTGGAAAAAAATCAATTAAAGTATTACGCCACAAGGCTTGTAATTGACCAGCAGTTGCTTGTTCAAGACATAATTATTGTTGTCTATGCAGTTGTATTGATTCATTATTCCAAGAAGATTGCATTTTATGTTCTTTATAATCATGCAAGTTTGGTCCTAATGTTTGTAGCCAACCCATCCCAAGAACTATATGGACGCTTTTGAGAGCAAGGATGAATAATTTGAGTATAAGCAAACCACCTTGCAAGAGATGATGCACTTTTGAGCATTTTTTTTTCACAAATCAAATAATCATTGCTATTGATATCTACCCTAATTTTCTTTATAGGAGAGATCACAAGCCCCATACATTTTGTGAATGAAATTTTGAGTACTATCTTTATCAATCTATACGGGAGCATGATGATGATTGATCTTTCCTTAAGTCCTAATGAATGTGACTTCAATTATTTGACCAAAGCATTGAGACTAATCTTGGATAACGGTTTAGGTTCATCAAATGGAGCCTCGGTCATATGATGTGAACATATCTTGTATAGACGACTTTAGAAAATTCTGTTTTGTTCAAAACTCAAACTTTGGCTTGCAGTTTTTTGGTGTGTGTTTGGTTTTTTTCATTATTATTTAGCCTGGACGTTATTTGAGATTTATAACAGAGGTGTGATTTAGTTTCCTCTCCTGTCTAGCTCATCACAAGATCCATATGGGATCCTACCCTCTCTTCCAGAGGCTACGAGGTGTTCCTCAACCGTTTGGCATGCAGTATCTAGTTGCATATATGCTTAGTACATCAACTTCTTTTATTATTACTTTTTGATCATTAGCATCAAAGAAAATAGGTTTTCTAACAATTTCTTTTTACATGCTTTACACAAGTGATATGTTTTGTTCTATGTAATTTTGATTAAGGGCCATATAATAGCTATAAATAGGGGCTAATGAATTAAAGCACTTGAATATCAAGTAAAATCAACAACTCAATCTTTTTATCGGTGTTGACCCTAATACTAGTGTGTTAGACCGGTCCAGCCGGTCCAGGCGGGACCGGTTCACGGGCAAAAATCGCAAATAGGCGGAGATTTCTTCCGCCTGGGCGGAAGCCGCGCGTGACGCACGCCTTGCGGGACAGTTTCGGGAAGGAAAATTAAGGAAGTTTAGGAGGGAAATTGATTGCAGGGATCGTTTAGGGAATTCCTTTTGAATTGTATGCATTAAATAGATGTTTTTCCTAGGGTTTGGGCATCTTGAATTTGGCTGAAATTTGAGATCTCTTAGATTTAGGTTTTCTTTGGGCTCTAGCGGCGTCTAGAGATTTGGGAGAGATTGATCCTCCTCTCGAATTGAGGATCAATTGTATCTTGTTGTTTTTATTCATCTACTAGTGAAATACAAGCTTTCCCTTGAGTTTTCTCTCAGTTTTCTCGCAATTTCTCGCTATTTTCTTGTGTGTTATTTTTGTGCAATATAATTAAAAAAAATTTAGAAAGAGAGGGAGAGAAAGAGAGATTTTAAATAAAAGAGAATTTTTCTTTAAATAAAAAACCCAAAAATGCCTAAAATACCCCTCCTCACTCCCTCACACTCTAATGACCGAACCCTCATCCTCATTTCACAACATTCCCACGCCAAAGGCCACCCCCCTCAAGCTCTCTTGCGATTCCAAGCTCCCCAACCGCCGACCTCCTCTCTCCAAGCTTCTCCAAGGTTTCTCACCGTCGCCGCCATCCGTCGTCGCCGTTCGATTACTGCACACCAAAGGTAAAAAGCTCGACACAAGTATTTTATATTTCTATGCATGAAATAAGTACTCGTGATCGCTTTTTTTAGCGGGCGAGTAAATTTAAGTACCCGTGACGCTCTGAGTGAGCGGGAAAATTCGTATGCATGAAACTTAAGTACCCGTGACCGCTTTTTTTAGCGGGCGGGGAAATTTGTTATTCGTAGAAAAATTATTTAATTAAGTACCCGTCACTGCTTTTAGGCGGGTAAAATGCTATACTTTAAATATGTGCTGAAAGACCCCGTGACCGCTTTTGTTAGCGAGCGGAGATTCGAACTGCGGCCACGGTGTCACCCGACACCTACCGTGACTGCCTTTCTTGGCAGGCGGGAAGGCCTTACACACTCCGATGCAGCCCCCTATGCGGGGACGACGTCGGAATGCTGCCAAAATTTTTAGCAAAACCTATAACTTAGAAAATTAAAAAAAAAAAGATTTAAAATCAACTTAAAAGTTTTAAGTTAACAAAAAAAAAAAATATACGACACCCTAGGCTCCCGACACTGGAAAACAAATACAAAAGAAATATAAATCAATGTGAAATGCAACATACGGTGAGTCTTTAAGGGAATTAGTTGTTCGCCAATAGGTAGGAATCAAGCCCCTTACTCCTAACTTATGATTTGCACACCTAAGTCCATCACCAAAAGCTCCTTACAAAAATGGGATGGGAAGAAATGAGTTGAAACCCCCTCCTATTTATAACATTGAGTTTGAATTATTCGTGGGCCCCACTAGCCTAGGATCCCTTTGCTACAAGACAAAGAAGGTATACCTGTGGGCCCCACCAGCCTAGGATCCTTTGCTAAAGGATGGAGAAGGTACACCTGCGGGCCCCATCTACTTAGGATCCTAAGATGCCATTTCGAGGCTCTGGCATTGGATTCCTAGAGTATTCATTAGCAGGTGAAATACGAACGTAAATACGAAAGTAAATACGAGTTTAAATACAAGTGAATACGGTTGGTAATTATGTTAAAAAAAGGGAGGGGGTAAAAGTAAATGTAAAAAAAAAAAAACCTTTCATACGAGATGTTTTTGTGATCATCGTAGACACGTAGGAATCCCCGCACATCCCCGATAATTTTCTGATTGAACACCTTTGTGAGAAGATAAAAAATGTTCGTCACATTGTAAGTCACGGGTGCTCTAAGTAGCGTGCATGTCAGCTGTTAAAGTTAGGCGGCTCGTACATCTCGTGAACATGTCTTTAAAAAAGAGACAAAATAGCGCACTCTTATGTGTCACGGGTTGTACGACTCCTAATCAAAGTAGGCACATCACACAAAACCATTGAAAAGAGTGTCGCCTACAAGCTGAAGAATTTGATAGGTGACATGTGATGAATTCAAGCATACAAAGATACAACAAGCAATAAGTGCAAATTTTTGCGGGGTTGTAGGAGACCCGTCATGTATGCAAAATGTCATCTACGCACACGATTTTATATAAGTACAACGAATGTGAGCACTTACGATCTGCTGAGGAAGACCCGTCATACATCCAATGTATTGACCACATGCAAAATGTCAAATAACTACGGCGAATGCAAATACTACGAACTGTCTTAAGGAACCTGTCATGTCCTCAGAGTGCTACCCTCAAACAAATAAAGAAGACCTTCAACAAGGGCAAGCTCCTACGAGACAAAAGACAGGAGATTAGTTAGTGCATTACGATCCACCTACAGAAAGTAAATAGTGCACAACAGTTTACCTGTATAAAACAGCGAACAAGTCAATTCAGAAGCTGCTACAAAACGCCACCGGACCCGCAGCTTCTATACAAGCGAACAGAAGGTGTTTCACGAATATTCCAAAATACCCTCGCACATACACTGTAGTTTCTACACACTTAGGTACACTAAAAGAGGGTATACAATCAACATCCGCATGGGCCCTGACGAGCGTGTTATTGGTACACACGTGACGTCTAGGGATGCTGCGCGGGTTGATAAGTGAATTCAAGTTTGAACCCGATCCTTCTATATGGATCAAGATCAATAGGAGTTGACAGGGTTCGAATCTTCAAACAAATACACAGTTGTAGGGACCGGTGTATTTGTTTTAATACATTCATATTAGGCCTTCAAGGCCTATAATCAAGAGAATTCTCTAATAAAGACAAAAAGCCTACGAAACCCGACCCTCCTCAGCAAGCTAAATAGGAGTGGACAGGGTTTGAACCATTGGATAAATATGCGGTTACGAATTTGATCGGAATATTTATTTCACACATTCATATCAGGATTTCAAGGCTTTCAACAAAGAAAATTCACCAACAAAAATACAAAGCCTACGAGGAACCCGATCCTTAGTCAATAGGTTGGCTGAGTTGACAAGGTTTAGTTCATAAGAGAAATAACCCCACACCCCGATGATGGCCGCGTTGAATGTGAATCTCAACCGGAGGGGTTAATCTCTCAGATATTTCAAAATGTCCTAAAATTTCTACAAAATTCAAATTCCACAAAAATTCAAAAAATCATCAAGCTCTAAGATATTTGAATTTGAAACCAATCATCAAAACACTTAAGGCAAAATCCATCCACCATTCGCAACAATTTGTCAGGGTGGACAAGTTAAAAACTACTTCAGCTCACATTGAGCTAAATGCCTAGTCGAAAATATCACTAGGATCCATTCTCAAAAAATCTCCTGCCAGTAAGGACGTGGTACGTGTCCTCTAACCGGCAGTTTCGCCGCCAAATGGCACTGCAGGTAAACGGTTATGACCCGGGGCCCTCTGAACCGAGTGGTTTTGCCGCCAAATGGCACCACTTCGAAATCTCTGGGTAGTGTCTTATCTACAAACTCATCTGCCTTCCAAAATTTACCCCGGAACTTAATTCCGTTAAAACTCCCTCGCCGAATAAAAAGAAGAGCGAGCGGAGGCCGGGGCCGAATTTTCGGAGCCCACAATCAGGAATTCTTCTTTATTTTCTCCTTGGGTCTTTATAGATTTCTCTTTTACCCTGATCTAGTATTTTGTTTCTTTGGGTCCTATAATTGGTATGTCAGCCTGCATATCAATTTCAGGGTTTTGACCGTAAATCTAAATCACATAATCTGGTGCAAAAGTTTTCTTTGATGATGTTTTTTTTAATCCTCAATTTATTGTAACCATCTGTCGTTAATCAAAAGAGAGCATAGGAACGTCGAACCTTGAAGTAAATAGGCAAATCAAAGAAGCAGCGATTGCATAGAATGTTGTACATTTGCTTCCAAGTATATCTCTTTTTTTAATTGCACTATTAACTCGTGTTCCTGTGGTACCCTTTTTTTTGGAAAGCGGTTGAATCCATTTGTGAGACAATTCTTTGCATTTTTTTTGTGTTACATGCTCTTTATTCTGATCATCTGCTGCTCCTGTAAGTTTGAGGTTTTAGCTTTTCATTCCATTTGATTATTGTATTTTTTTGTATTTTATAATTTTTATTATTCTGAAACTTATTGTTTCCTTGATCGTTTATCAGGGATCCTTGAAATCTGGATTATATCTAGTGGCAACACCTATTGGTAATCTTGAGGATATCACATTACGGTGTGTAGTGTTGTTCAGCAGTTGTGATCGTACTTAAGCAGTTCATCTGCCATTTAAGTAAAAATAAACCCTAATCTTTTATTTACAACATTAATATAATCTTGATTTATTTCTTCTGTTGGTTTTAATAAATTCTAATTGCTCTTTGCTGCTGGTTTTAATAAACAAGTTTAATATCTACATGCACTAATTTTGTGCATATTCAATAATTTTTTTTTAGCATTTAATTTCAGCAAATGGATATTAGCTTTGTATATGTAAATGAGATTCCAATATAACATTGAGTTAAACTTATATCCTATTAGCTAATAGTTTATTTCTCGTCTATCGTTAAACCTAAATCACATTTGTTTTCAAGGAAACTTTAAGTTAATGTTTTCTTATGAAATTGAATTGAACTTCAAAGATTCTCATTTTTCATAAAAAATCCTATTTGATATCATATTAGAGAAATCATCAAATTTGAGGTCATTATATTCTTAAATTATTATCATTCATCATCATCAACTTCAAATTCTAGCTAATCATCTAAAAGGTACTATTAGTTTGAGAAGACAAAATGAGCATGGAAATAGAAGAAAACCCTTAAACATTAAAAATTATAATGATGCATAAATTTATCGATGAAATAGTCTTTTTATTATAAAGTAATAAATAAACTATAAAATGAAGCGGTTATATAATAGATTTATTTGAAGATAGATGTAATTTATATAGCATTGTGGATGTGAGAAGATCTCTTGTAGTATTTTTCCTGACTTCTTTTTGCCTCACCATTTGGTTGGACATTGCTCGAAAAAGTTAAAACATGAAGTTTAGAGCGTATGATCAGGTTTAACATTTGACTACTTGATTCTATCAATATCAATTTTTCACTGAACACCAACTTCTGGTGGTTATAGATGGAAATTGGAGATTAAGTGCTTTTTAAAATTCTGACAAAGGGATTTAATATTATGTTGATTTTGATGTTGAATTGTGACTGCACAGCCTCTTTGAAACCTTCTTCAATAGGGAACTGATGAGTGACAATTGCAAATTTTAACAAAGCTGACATACTTCACCTTAGGGCTGTGGAATCTGTACACCGTATAAATTAATAGATCTTAATTAGGCCAATTTATCAATCAAATTGGATTGAGAAAAATACTCCCTCTTGATGTGAAAGATCATTTTTAATCTTTTGCAAGACCATAATAAACTTGATAATGCAAGCATCTTGTAAGTTTTAAAATAGACCAAAATTTGAAGGGAAACCAGCTATTTTTTGGGCTAGATATATAAACAGTTTGATAAGAGCATTTGAGTTGAATTATCTTCTTAGCTCGTGAATGTCAGTGTCGGGAACTATATGGCTCAAAGAATTAAGAGTTTTTGTAATGCGAAATGCTTTGAGAAATGCATATTATACTATAGCAACATCAAGCCGTTATCACACTTCGTGGGGTTGACTACCTAAATCATTTTTTTTCATTGTCCTAATTCTCATTTATCTAATAAAAAAAGTCATTTTTAATACTGTCTTTTTAGGTCTACCTCTACCTTTCTTAATATATGTCATATCTAATATATCTACCCTCCTAACTGGGTCATCAGAAGGTTGACTTTTCATGTTACCAAACCATATAAGACAACTCTCTTTAATCTGATCTGCCATTGGAGCTACTTCAATCTTTTCACATATATACTCATTTTGCAAAGGTGAAAGGTCCTCCAAGTGTAAAGCTACTCATTCACTTGAGCATCCTCATCTCTGCAACACTTAACTTAATGTTATGCTTCTCTTTTAATGACCAATATTTGAATGAATATTACAGTACAACAACAACAACAAGAAGTCTTTATCCCACTACGTGGGGTCGGCTACATGAATCCTTTTTCTTCATTGTGTCCTATTAAAAGTCAAATTCTCATTTAAATCTAATAGAGAAAGATCATTTCTAATATATTCTAACCAAGTCTTTTTAGGTCTGCCTCTACCTTTCTTAACATAAGTCAAATCTAATACATTTAATTTTCTAATCGAGTCATCGGAAGGCCGCCATTTTATGTGACCAAACCATCTAAGGCGACTCTCTCTAATCTTATCTTCTATTGGAGCTACTCCAACCTTTTCACGTATATGCTCATTTCGTATCCTAGCTCTAAGGGTAAAACCACTCATCCACCTGAGCATCCTCATCTCTATCACACTTAACTTAGTATTATGCTTCTCTTTTAATGGACAACATTCGGCACCATAAAGCATTGCAGGCCTCACCACCATCTTATAGAATTTTCCCTTAAGTTTAAGGGGTACTTTTTTATCACACAATAAGCCCGCTGCATTCCTCCACTTCAACCATCGAATTTGAATTCTGCTGATAATATCCATATCTATTTCACCATCACTCTGAACAATAGATCCAAGATATCTAAAACGTGTACTCTTATTAATGATTTGATCACCCAAAGTCACAAACCCCTCCCCAGGTCTATTACTACTAAAATTACACTCCATATATTCTGTTTTAGATCTACTCAAGCGAAAATCTTTAGACTCTAAGATTGACCTCCATAATCATATGATGACTATAGACTTTATTACACTTACGGCTCCTCCCTTCAAGGTTGGATCTAAATCTCTAACTTTTTAGAAAAGAGAGAGAGCTGGGTACCTCCTGTATGGTCACTTCTAAGGCTTATCTTGTCAGGTCTTTCGCCTTGTACGAGCCTTGCTCTTATACTATGACTTTTCTCCTTTAACCTTTAGACTAGCATAACATACATCCATATTATGATATTACAACATGCAAAACATGTTATATCAAAATAAACTCAATATATCAAATAAACTCAATTGAACAAGTGATCATAAACTAAAAAATGCACATAAATTGATAATATGGTTAATCTGAGAAATAATACCACCAAAGTTATATTAAAATTTCTACCATTTATTTTATTTATACTAAAGATTGGATATCTCACATGCTTTTCTAGGGTATTAGAATGGATTTGATCTACTAGAATACTCCGACTTCTTTGTTTTTTTTTTATAGACAATCTAAAGAATAAAGAATTTGCCATTCATAAATGCATTCTAACTTTCATTGTTTTTGAAATCAAGTAATAATAATAAAAAAAAAAAAAGAATTTTCCCTCAACTAAACTTCTCCTTATTCAAAACAATTTCCTCACCTCACCCTAGCCTCCTTCCTCTTATTCTCTTATTTCCTTGCTTGTCTTCCTCCCCCGATCTCATATACTTAGCTATAGTAGCCCTTATAGAGTTATATTCTTCCCTGCTTCCTCTATAGTTCAACGGCTTGCGCTCGGCAGAAGTCTTCTTCCGACTCTAGAGAGAAGTTACGGGAGGAGGAAGGAATTAAAAGGGTTAAAGTATACTTATATAACTTATTGTATAACTAATACTTTATCAGAGAATTAAATTCAGCCGCTTGATTGCTGCACTAACCCCATTAGCAATTGCATGCGATAATAAGCGGGAATTTATGCTTTGTAACTGTAAATTAACTCTGCCATAATACGTTTGATTAACGAACAGTAAATATTTTTCTAAGTTTTGATTTCCTAAATAAATTAATTTTTATATATTCATTAGGCTTATTTTTTTATATGCACTAATATGTATCAAAATGATCGAAATAAAAAATAGAATTTAATAAAAATAAGTTTGATGTTTTATGGACGTATGATAAAATGGGATAAAATTTTGGGGTAAATTTATGCTTACCGTTTTTGAACAATTTTGGGTATTATAGAATAATTCCCTATCTCTACTATGTAAAACCACAATGCATGTTATGAGAGATTATTTCTAAACTGTATCTTTCTGGCAAATCTCGTTGATTTTCATTACTTTATATTTTGATTGAACTCAGTCTCTTTTTATGTTGTTCATACTTTTGCGATATGATCAGCTTTGCTTAGTTAATATTATGCAGTGCATTGCGCATCCTTAAATCTGCAGATGTGATACTCTCCGAAGATACAAGACACTCTTGGAAGTTACTTCAGCACTACAATATTGATACTCCTCTTGTTAGTCGTCCTCTGTGTGCAATCCTTAGTCTAGTTGAAATTTCTTAGCCACAAATTTTTGCAAAGAATAATCATTAAGTTACTCTCCTTGTTTAACTTATTGCAGTTAAGTTACCACAAATTCAATGAATCTCAACGTGAAATGACAACTTTAAGCAGACTCCGGGATGGACAAGCCGTTGCATTAATTAGTGATGCTGGGACTCCAGTTATCAGTGATCCTGGCTTGGAACTTGTAGGTTTTTTTTGTTTGTTTTTAATTTCAGAAGCATATATTTCTTTTTTATTATTGAGTGCTATACTTGCCCACCCCCTTTATAGATAAAAAGGTATGAGGTTGGTTCTGGATAAGGAGGGCATAAGGCTAGTTGTATATTGAACTCTATGCAGGGAGCTTGTGAGTGGTTAATTTAAAGGTTATAAGTTGGGCTCAAACTTATGATCTATCCTAGGGACTAGATAGCATACTGTTTGAGCTAGGGCTCTTTACTTTCACTCTTTCTCTCACTGATGTAAAACGTAAATGCCATTTACTTGCCTAGGTGGCAAGATTAATTAAATCCCAAATCAATTTGGGGAGAGAGAATGGAAATCTGAAATTAAATTTCAGATTAAGTGGAATTGGCAGGATGAATTTGAATTTAAATTCAAATTTAATGGGGAGAATTAAATTGGATGAGAGGGAATTGTGAGAGGTAATTAGGGAGGCTTAATGAGGGGGGCTATTAATGAGATAGGAGAGAGTGGCCGGCGGTGGACTTATGGGGGCCGGTGGAAGAGAATTTGGGAGGAAGAGAGTTTGGTTAGGTAGAGAAGAAATAAATTAGGTTTAGGAAAAAGAAAATCCGGAGCTACACACCTCGAGCAACACCTCCAATAGAACTCACAAAGAGATATACAAGCGCCACTTCCTCAAGAACTCACAAAGAGATCTTGGAAATCTCGGAACTCACAAAGAGATCCTTCAAGATGATGTGAAACAACAGGAGTTACTTAAGAAATTAAAGAGAGCAAATTAAAAAAATAATCCCAAAATAAAGTTATTACTTATAACAAGGATTGATCCTCGGAATTCATAGTCTTTAACTTGCTTAGGCAAAGAAGAGCGAAGTCGATTAACCAAACAATTCCAGAAAACACAAAGAGTAATTGTAAAGCTACGACGATAAACAAGAATCCACGATTTAATAATGAAAACTTTCACCTTTGGAGCCCATACATTCAAAAGTCTAGGCTTTAGCGGAAGAAGAGTCTCCACATTAGAATCGAGGTCACTCCGAGGAAGAAGGAACCTAGGATCGTCGTTCTTGGATAGGTGGCCGGAGTGGCGGAGGATGATCACGTCCACTAAGGTGGAATGGATACGGTCGATGTATTCTTCAACGGTGTCGTCGAAATCAAAGAGATCCTTCTCCTCTCATGAACTCACTAAGAGATCAAACAAGTAGAATAAAATTTCATTAACAATTCATCATCCCATTACACAAGAAAGGGCCTCTATATATAGGCATAAGAAACTAAAATTAGACAATATGCCCCTATGGCTTACATAGGACGACCCTCTTAAGTGAGGGTAAAAACGAAAAATTTATAATAAAAGTTTAAAAATTACAAATAAAATATAAGATAACGTGGGACGATGACAGCCGTTGATCTTCAGCTCCTCGGATAGCCATGGACGGTTGGATGTCCGCATTACTCACTCTCTCTCTCTCTCTACACACACACACATTTAAGAAAGATCCACAATGCAATTAAAATACAATTGAGTCAAATAATAGCATAGAAGAAATCTAATGGTTTATCTTGAAGATTACTGTTTATTCTTTTCTTGATAATAAAAAGTGCCATTTTGCTCAGCAGTTGTCAATCCAAAAATAAGCTTGGGAGAGAATATTGAAGAAGATGTTTTTTAATTTCATAAAGTCGGACGGGTGTAAAATTTCATTCAATTTTATAAACAATTTAACATTCAACTTCTCAGTAAAAGTGTAAAACTAAAGAGCTACCATCACAAAAAAATTCTATAACACTACTGATACAATTTTTCAATCTAAATATTTACATCAATCATATATTACCTGTTTTCATTTTTGCGTCGTCTTCTAAAGGTGTACTCCTTCAGCCATTTCTATTTCTTTGGAGACTTATCTGAAAATGTTAGTTTAATGGGTTGAGTTTATATTGTAAACTCAGTGGGTAATCTTTATATATATAACATTTAAACATTCATAAAATTCAATGTATGTTCTTTTTCTCATTTCTTATACAATATTAAAACTTATATAACATTTAATATATGTATATTTATATAATATTTAGTATACATATATCTTTCATATCATTTTTCATTTCATTCATTCATTCCTTTAGATCTTTCATATACATTTCATAGCAATTTAATATTTATTCCTTTTCCAATTTAATTAGTACAGGAGCACTGTCTAAATGTACTAATAAATGTACAATCATTTCCATTTTACGTGCACGGGTACGTTGTTTCCCCAACCATTATCATACGAGGTTGAATTCCTGTAATTTGCATGCATATACCTTTTCCCTTTTTCATTTATGCATTCATTTACATATTATGAATCTTTCATATATTTTTATATATTTTACATTATATATACATTTTCAAACATATAAACGTCCATATCCACTTTGTCTTTCCATTACTTGTATTTTATATCGATCTATATATTTTTCACATTTTCATATATATTCATATTAACAGGATAATTGATAAACATCCTTACTGTCATAATAATTTAAAGCTAAATATTCATCATTCATATGTACATTTAAATGAACATCAATTTTCATTTAATGACATTCAATATAAATAAACAATTATATAAAACATATCTTTTAGAATTGAAATAAACATGAAATAATTAAATTTCTATACACAATTGTAATTACCCACTTTGAATATTTTGAATGATCAAATTCCTTCCAAACGTCAAGCTTTACTAGGATTTTTCAACACTCGTTTCAGCTCAATTATGAAGATCTTCTATTGTTCAAATAACATGAATGAGATATTAATTAATATAAAATTTCAACTTGGAGTACTCAATTATATCTTCAAAGTAATATCAAGTATTTCTACTATCCTTACGATAACATAAATTATTTCAAACAATTCTAAAAGTAACTTTTACCTAATTGAACATCATTAATCATAAAACATTAAATGACTCTAATTCATCCCAAAATTTCTATTATATTGAAATAGTTACCTCATCAAAATTTTACTTTATTCTTTACAAATCTACTTCTTCCATTGTCGGATTTAAGCTTGCTGTAATTCAATCCTTCCTACAACAATAATGTCTCTTCAATTAAGAGAATTATAAAATTTTCTTTCTCAGTTTGAACAGGAAATAAAAGAATAAGAAAGGGAATTTACTTATACTTTCTTATGAAAGAATTTTTTCAAAATCCAAATATTCTTTGTCAGAATTTTTTTCTGTCTGAAATCATATACTATTATTGTATTAAAATATATTTTATGATTTTTATTCTTCAAAATTCGAACAATAAATAAATATGATTGAAATCACTTACAAAGGAAAATTTTTCAACACCAAATCCTTCTTCTTTCTCTCTCAAGTTCTATTCCTTTACCTTTAAAAGAGATATGCATCATTTCTTAAGGTTAAATCACGAAGAAATTGCATGTAAAGTGAACGAAATTGAAAAAATAGCATACCTTCCTTTTTCTTCCTCTTAGTGGTTTCTCTCGACTTAGCTTATTTTGCGGTAATGAGTGAAGAGTATGGAGTTATACTTAGAGAGGATTCGTTTACTTTCGTCCTCCTACACGTTCCTTTACTCAGAACAGCGAACCGAGCCTGGTCAAAGCCGCTGAGCTTGGGTGCAGTCCGCTCAGCTTCCGCGTGCTGATCTCGGTTCCTCTCCTACTCGCGTAGTTTAGAAGTTAGGGTTGGCCGGTTAAATTGAACCGGCCAGATTAAACCTGTTATTACAATCTCTCCTTATAAAATTTCATCTTCAAAATTTAATGGCAAGAATAAATCAACATACCTTAATTGAGTAGATGAAGATATTGAACTCTCATTTATGCTTTTTTTTCCAAGGTAGCATCTCTTTTTATGCCAGTAGAAGTACATTTATTAATGTTTCATGAAGTTCAACACAAGCTTCTTGTCGTCAATATTAATGAAATTATAATTGAGTATATTTTTGAACTTTTTGTTGTGGAAATGTTGTAAAGCATGGGAGATGGCTGGAATGGTGAGATAAAAAAATGGACATCTAACTTTTGGATTTTTTTGCCAATAAGGTTGTGAGAAAAGTGGAGGGTTGCACTAGGTAGTCGACAGTTAGCGTAAAACTTGTTGAATAATCATGACATGAATCCTTTAAAAAATTGATGGTGAAATAGATAGGGATATTAGCAGTAGAATTCAAGTTGGATGGTTGAAATGGAGGAATGCATCGGGCTTGTTGTGTGATCGAAAAGTACCCCTTAAACTTAAACGAAAATTCTATAAGATGATGGTGAAACCTGCAATGCTTTATGGTGCCGAATGTTGTCCATTAAAAGAGAAGCATAATACTAAGTTAAGTGTTGTAGAGATTAGGATGCTCAGATGGATGAGTGGCTTTACCCTTAGAGATAGGATACAAAATGAGCATATACGTGAAAAGGTTGGAGTAGCTCCAGTGGAAGATAAGATTAGTGAGAGTCGCCTTAGATGGTTTGGTCACATAAAATGACGACCTCCCGATGACCTGGTTAAGAAACTAGATGTATTATATTTGACTTATGTTAAGAAAGGTAGAGGTAGATCAAAAAAGACTTGGTAAGAAAATATTAGAAATGATATTTCTTTATTAGATTTAAATAAGAATTTGACTTTTAACATGATACAATGGAGAAAAAGGATTCATATAGCTGACCCCACATAGTGGGACAAAGGCTTGATGTTGTTGTTTTTGTTGTTTATAAGTTTGTGAGCAATTGATGCTATTGTGGTATACAACATAATTTATATTTTTTGAAATTCTACAAGGATTATCTCAATAGTTTCCATTATGGGATGAGACACTATTTATGCCATTGAGGTGTGAGAGAGAAATAAGATCATACTTATTGTTATCAATAAAGCTAGCGTTGTGTGAGGGAAATGGATTGTGCTTGAGTTATAGGCTGAAACTATAAGTATATCGAGTGAGTTTAGGATAATGTCATACATAAGATGGAGAAGTGGGAGAATGAGATTGATGTAAAGCAACAAGGTATAGCGGCAAAGTCAATGAGTGAGTTCGAGATCATTAAGAGTAGGGCTTGTGAGAGGCGGGTGAGGGATGGCGTAAGTGGTGAGGCTCATGCATGTTGGAGAGTTTGAGGGTCGAGCATAGATGGGGGATATGTGAGCAAGCATGAGTTCATTGGAGACCATGAGCTCTGTATTTCAGTACATAAAGGGAGAGAGATTGATGGCAGCCGGAAGTTAAGCCAAGTGGGAGAGATAGGTCGATTGGTGAGAGTTTGGCAGGAGATGCGTCTATGGTATTGTGCACTGGGTTGTGAGTGCATTAGATTAAGGAGAAATCAACGACATACATGAGATGTGTGATGGGGAGAGAGATCAAGAGAGTTAGTAAGCATGAGAGATCCAAAGAGGGTAAAGACCCCTTATGTTTTGACGATGTTGTTGTTCATGAGGGAGTGCATATGATGTATGGAGTGGATATGATCTTCATTAGTAATAGGAGTGGCATTGCGGGCATTAATGAGGTGTGATTTTGGATGCAACGTGTTTGTTTGCTTTCAAGGACGAGTGTATTGACGGTTATGATCTTGTTGATGTGAACGAAGCTTCAGGAAGGCATCACATGCAGTTCAAGAGGCTTTGGGGTGTGACTTCTTTGGCATTTTGATTGGGCTTTTCAGTGTTGGCTCAACGGTTCCTGTGAATGTGCAACCTTTATTTTTTTTCTTAGGTAAACACCAATAGAGTAGGACATGATATGAAAATTCTACTCAAGTTTTTCGGTTTCGGGTATTTAATTTTGATTTGTTTCAAATTATGGGTCAAGTTCGGGTCAACCCGAAAACTCGGTTTTGACCCGTGGCGCGATGCAGTTTATGCATGAGCGGTCTAATTTACGGGATTTAGGTTTAGCCTCTATTCATTTCTACGCATATCACCGCCGACTAGTATTCATTTCTACATGTCTAGCTTCTCTGTCTCCGCTCTCTAGCTTTGTCTGTTTAGTGTTTCCTCTTCACTCTCTATTCTCCTCCACCTCCATCCTGGAACTCTCCACGGACCTCGGTTCGTCACTTCCTCTTACTTAATTTCTACTTCATTCGTATTCGTTGCTGGCTTGCCGTGTTTGTAAGTCACGGCTAGGTTTTTGTGAGTTTTGTCATTTAGGGTTTCTTTTTTTTCATTTGTTGTTGGCTGTCTCTCAAAGTAATTCTTGTGTTGAATCTATTGATTTTGGTTTTTGTATTGAAGCAATTAGCCAGTTAGGATAGGCTATTAGGGCATCTTTTTTTCCCCAATTTTTCTTTCGAATTTTTAGGATTTTGTATTTGTAAGGGTTATTTAAAAGGTTGTTTTCCTTGTTGCCAGCTTGTTAGTTGTTTCCTACTTTTCTTTATGCTGTTATTCATGTGCTCATGTATTCTTCTTTACTATTCATATTGTATAAGTTGATTAGAGGCATTGTAATTGTTTTTTATTGCATTGTAAAATAGTATCTGTGTCTTAGACTCTTAGAATTTACAAGTTTGCTATTGCTGAATTTGAGATAAGAAAAATTGATCAATGTTAAATTTAAATTTTGAATTTTCTCTAATATTATTTTTAAATTGTAAATTCTACTTAAATTTGGATTTTTTTATGCACAAAACCATTCATTTTTTAAGAACAATAAAAAAAAAAAATCGGGTTGTTGGGTCATTTCGGGTTGACCCGAAATCCGACCGGGTCGGGTTCAGGTTAAGAAAATTCAACCGAAACACTAATTGGGTCGGGTTTGAGTTGGTTAAAAAAAAGGCGGGTTCGACCCGAACCTGAACCGAAAATCCGTTTTGACACCTTACAGTAAAGACAAAGAATATGTTACTTGCAATTAAAATTAAATTCAGGTTGTGAGTCCAAAATTTCTGGGTAATAATTGTTACATTTTGGTTTTATTTGGTTGTTTCCAAAATCAAAACAATATGGTGATTATGCGATGAATATTGAGTTGAGGGGGAGATTTCTCTCCCTCTTCTCTTTTGCGGCACTAGGATTTGAATTTTGTCTCGGTTGAGGTTAATTGTAGTTCTGCTTGGGCTTTAACATTCTCTGACTTTTCCCATATAAATATTTAATATCCTCCGATCCTGGTAGCAACCAAATAAATACTGAATTACCAATAAGATTCCAATAGTTAACATGGGTTTTCAGAAGAAGAGTAAAATATCATGAGCATGAACAATTGGAATGGGTATGATGAATAGTTTCCAGGATACCAGGAATCTGGGTAGATCTTTTTAATGTTCTGTTCCTTTTTACTAGATCTGATTGGTAGAGTAACTGGTTTGTTGCGGAAATTTCAAATCTTGGTTTATAAGGTTTTTAACTGGATTGTATAAAATGATCATAGATCAATATGGGAAGAAAGGTTGGTTTTCTTACATTCTTGGGGCTATTTCTCTCGAGCTTTCCATGGGCTTTAGAGGTTGTTCTATTAGAGTATGAAATATATCTCGTTTTTCTATTTTATACTGAACTAAAATAGGAGAAGATGAAGGCTCTATTCACTGAGAAGATGAACTATGCCAATAGAACCTTATCTTTGGACTCTTCTGAAACCTGAGCTGCTTAGTTCTAAAGCCTCATTAACTGACTCTTCCGCCATCCATGAGACTAATTGATATGCGCTTGTTTTCTACCTAATCATTTAGCAGACTTGATCATCTTGGCTCATCAAAGTTGACAGACGGAAACAGATGTATTATTCAACTTCATCGGGTTCCTGCTTTATGTTTTCTCAATGTCATGTACCTAGTAGTACATGCATGCGTTGCCAGATATGTTGCATCTGCTTAACAATGCTTGTATTTTCTTAAAGGTAAAGTTATGCACTCGTGAGAACATTGCTGTTATTCCTATACCTGGGCCATCAGCACTGGTTACTGCTCTTTCTACTTGTGGACTTCCAACTAACGAATTCACATTTGGTAACTCAGTTTGATTGTTTTGATTAAATAAGAACCCATACAATTTTCTGGAGGACTTTTTGTAATAATCATAGTTTGCATTGTTCACATCGGATAGTTGGATTTCTACCTAAGCACGCTGGATCAAGAAGATCAAGACTTCTGAATGCTGCCAATCAAGCGGTCACACAAATATTTTTTGTTCCTCCTCACAAGCTTTTGCAATTCCTCACTGAAACTTCTTTGATCTTTGGTGAATCAAGGTATCTATAGTATTTGAATCATGATTTCTTGGACTGTTTTCTTACATATTCAGTGTAGTATGGTTGATGTTTTTATTCTGTTTATAGAATCTGGTTACCAGAATTTTAAAGCCTTCTTTAGCAGCGAAAGTAGTCTGTAGAATAAAGTGTTGGACTGGTCCCTTCCGGCTAGGAGGGATATTCAAATTGAGAGGGTTGTTATGAGATTTGCTATGTTTTGTATGCTTTAAGTAGATTGTTTAACTCTAGGGTTCAGTTTATATGTGTTGTTTTGGCTGAATTAAGAGTTTCTTAGGTTGAGATGGCTCTAGCCAACAGCTAGGAATTTGGGAGAGCCGGATCTTCCTCTCCAATTAAAGATCTAATTGTATCCTATGATGCACAGACACAAACATGGCGACACGGACATGACACGACACAAACATGAGACATGCCATCTATTAAAAAAATAGGACACATAAATGGGCTGGACAGAACATTATAATTTTTATTTTTAAAAAAATAGTATATAAAAATTGAATAAGTATAATGTTAAAAGTAATTTAGAAATAATAAGTCATTTAATTAGAATTTGTGCTTAAATGACTACTATTAGGATCTTGAGAGTCGGGTGTCGATGTCGTATATCAAGCATCGTGAGAGGAGACGACAATGCTGTTGAGAGTCGGACGTCGATGCTATGCATTAAGTATCGGGCATCAATATCAAGTGTTCGTTTTTCTTCGATGTTGAGAGGGCGTTGATCGTCAATGTTAAGTTGACGTCGGACAAATACGAGCTATCAAGTTGTGGGTGTAGAAATTGCTAGCGTCGAGCATCAATGTCAAGACAGTGTCAGACTTTGATATTGAGATATGTCGATGCTGTAACAACGTTAAATGTCGATGTTGAGATGACATTAGACATTGTTGTGAAAGCAAAGTTGATGCCCGACTTTGGTTTGAGTGCGGACGATTGATCTAGTGTTGTGGATATGAAATAAGAAATTTAGTTTATATTTTAAATAAATTAAAAAATTAAATACAAGAAATTATTTATAAAAAAATTTCATAAAATATTTAATACATGCATGTCAGATACGTGTGTTCAATTTGTGTTTAATATTTTTTTTTAATCGGACGCATGTTTGGGGTGATTGACATGTGTGTCGGAGGCGTGTCAGATGCGTGTCATATCAGATACGTGTTGGATATTGCATGGCTCTTTGAGGGAAATTGTCAGTGTATCATAGATTGTATCCCATCTTTCTTTCATAGCTATTTCAATAAAAAGGTCGTTGGTGTGTTTATCTCTTTTTTGCAAATTTTTTGGTTGCTGAAATTGAATTTCAGCCACGGTTTTCTCAAAATTTGCATCCATTTCCTATCAAATTGGCATCAGATTGATTTCTTGGGCAGTAATAAAGGTTTTCCTCGCTGATTTCGGCTGCATTTTTTTTCTCTGTTCTTGTTGATTTTTGCTATTTGAGGGCCAAATTCACATCAAATTGCTATTTTTTGCTAGTTGGAGCTTAGATCTGGGTACCTATGGCAGTAAAAAAAGATAGAAGTGTTGGAGGAAAGATCAGACAATTGAAATATGAAATTTCAGATTTTTAAACTCAAATTTCAGCTGTACACGAGAAGATCAAATATTGAGTTAGAGAAATTTCGAACAATTCATCATTCAAAATTTTGATAGTAAGGTCTTTATATATCTGGATTAAATATATCGACATTGGAGTAGGGATGAAGTATTAAAAACATCTACATTAGAGGATTATATGAGCTAGTTTTAATATTTGAAAATTAATATATAAATAAAAAGACTAATAAAAAGTAATTTAATGAAATGTTAGATATAAAGTCAAAATTATAAATATTAATTTAAATATAAATTTTTATATTTGTATATTATTAGATAATGAGATCGCATATTGATATAGGGAAGCATTTCCAATGGAGAAAGGGCTGATAAGCCTCCAGTCCCTTTGACGAGTAAGGCGAAGAATGTTAAGGCGGGTCCCCAAACAGTCTAGGGGTCTCCCCAGTCGAAGAAGGTAAAGTTAGAGCAGCGTGCTGTGAAGGCGACCCATTGTTGCCGACCAAAGCTATGGACCCCTCAGAATCCACCATTAATGATGATGCAGGAGCAAATCCGAGGAGAGCAGTACTCTTGTTGAGTTCTTAAGATGTCTCCTTGACATTGAGGAGGGTGTGGTGAATTCCTCTTTGGTGACCAGTTGAGGCGACAACAACTGAGGAGGTAACTGAGCTCCCGACAACCTCTGCTGGGGCTGAGTTAATTACTATCTGAAAGGAAGGTAAGAAGAACTACTTGCAATCCTTTGACAAGAAATTTTTTTTTTGTGTGGTCAAGCTCCATTAATGAGCCCATAGTGTGCCTCTCCTCGAGCAAGTTACTTTGTCATGCTAAGAGAGAGTTTGAGGCATTGGTGTAGACACAGTGGGAACCTGGCTTGTATACTAAGATCATGATCCTCCACAACGAGCTTCTTGAAGTTAATTTAAGTTTTTTGAATAAGGACTTCTTTGTTGTTGATGCTTCATTATTAACCGCAAGGGCTCTCCCCCCTGTGATGACAAAGGCTCTTGCCACCAAGCTTGCAATAGCGGGAGAGCTGGCAACGAATTTCAAAACTAATGTGGAAACTACCAAAGAGTAGGAGGCATTGGCTTTTCAAGAGGCCCCAATGACCAAGTAGGTGGTAGCGCCTGCAATGCTGCGCTTCTAGCTCGCCTTGAATGCCTTCCTCGTGAAAACATGTCGGAATAACGGTGAGCGACCACATTAATTTCCGCTTGCGCAGGTACAAGTCGATCTAATGAGACCACCATCACCATGAAGTTCGGCTATACTTGTGCATTCTAACTACATAGAAGTTGATTATTATCATGATCATCATTTGAATTTAGCAAGAATTCTGTTTCAATTTTGTTATGTAAATATAAAAAGAAATGTTTTTCTTATGAAAAGAATGTGTTATCATTTTCTGTAATTACAATTGTGGAAGAAATTAATCATCATGGAAGCAATATTATAGAGCCACTCTCTTTTGATATTAATATTGCCTAATTTTACATATTCCTATCTATCTCCCCCTCATTAAAGCTCAAATGCTAGGAAGGCAGTTTTTGATTCTTTACAGTCATGGTTCTTTTGAGTTAAGTAATGTATCAATCAATTTATACAATCAAAACATGAAAAATTTGGACCTTCCTTTCACTTCCTTGAAACATTGTAGTAATGTATATTTTAGTGTTTATAAATAAGGAGTTAGTTGTTTTAGAAATTGATGTTGGGTTGAAGTTGTAAGGATTTTCTTGTATGCAACGAAATTTGAAATTTGGTGGCTTCCTCCTATTAGAGGCTTTTTGGGAGTTTCCTAGAAGTATTATATGTATATCTTTTTGCGTCATTGTTATTAGAAATATTATCATTTTCTCTTTACCTTGTGCTATATTTCATTGTTCATATATGGGTAGCATACCCTCCCTCCAACTGCATCAATTTGTTTTGTTTTGTAATTCTTCCATGAATCTGATGCATCGAAGCTTAATTTGATAGAGAAATGCTTGTATAGTTACTGACTATAGTTTCCATTTTCTGAATATTTTTCAGGTCATGTGTCATTGCTAGGGAGATGACAAAGCTCCATGAAGAGGTAATATAACATAATTGCACTTAATATTAGATTTTGTGGGTGTTTTTTTTGTCATTTTTGGCTTTGCCATGGTGCTTTATACGGTTATATTTAATTGTAGTTGGAATTTATCTGTTTTTGCAACATTAATTATAACTTATGATGTTCTATCTTTACCTGCAGCAGCATTGATACTTTATTGTTGGTATGCATGTGATTGAAATGAACTTATAGTAACTAGTTCTGACTCAATGTTTAGTTGACATTGAGATTCATTTTTTTTGGCTTCAATTCATAGATCGTAAGTGCATTTCATAGAGCAGTTGTTCCAATTCTTACATTTTCTTCTTTCTTTCTTTTTTATTTTTATTTCTTGCTAGCACAATATGCGATGATTTGTTGCTGGACTGTTTTTGGTTAATACAATATTGCATCTCCATCCGTCATTTCACAGCAGGAAGAAAAACTGCTGGAGTTTTTGTAAGAAGATGAAATGTTGAAATTGCTAGGATATACTTATGGACTGCCATGTGAATATTTGTCAACTACAATTGATAAGTATAATCAAGGGCCATTAATGCAGGACTGTAGCTATTGGTTTACATGCAGTTGCTTCATAGGATTCCAGTTATGCTAAGGCAGGTTTTCTGTTTAAACACAATTTAGATCTTCATTTACTATAGCATTGCATCGTGTGGTTTGGGTTATGCACTTGATTTCTCGGGTATGTTTGGGTTATGTACTTCATTTCACGGGATAAGTTCCTAAGGCTAATAGCGGGTAGGCTTTTGCCGATTGATGAAATTACAGGCTTATTATTGTTGGCTGTTATAAATTTTCTTGCATCCAAAAATCAAAATTGAAGTTTTAAGGTTATTTGAAGTAAAATTTGGCTGATCATGTGCCAACCATATTGACTATTCTTGGGATGAGGAATCAATAAATAGATAGTATTAGGCATGCAAATAAAGTGCTTTGATTCAATACAAATTTTTTATTCTAGTTACAATCTTGCATATAAAAATTAGATTTGTGATCCCTTTGAGCGTCATATAAATGTGATTGCCTAAATGCATGGAAAGCCATCTCCTTGTGCCCGTGTATTTTTATAATTTGGTGAATTCTTTACATTTATTTGAATTCGTCTATTTATCTTGTTATCACCTGCTAATGTTTCAATTTTGTTCAAAATTTGATGTAACTAGGATTCTAATTGCGGTCAAGAAATTACAATTGTTCGTCAATTTTACGTAGTTTAAATTTCTCATTGATTTCATCAGATGTATTCAATCATTGTTTTATCATTTTGATTATAATTCTCTTATTTATTGGTTTGCGTCTAGAGAAAGCTAGTTTTTTCATTTTTAGTGGGCTTTGATTATTAAAGCCTAATGTCCCATGCGTTATATATAAATAGTTGTATTAGGAAATAGTAACCCTTATCATCCCAAATCAAATTGAAATATGAACTTATGGTTGCATCATGCCAACTAAACACTATAAAAATTAATTGGGCCAATAAACGAGATTTATGTAATGATGCAATTAAAATGGAACCGAGTAGGTTATGGGTTGAGCCAATTACTACATAATTATCATGAGTTCAAAATTGTATTCCTAATTGTATTCCTACATTGGATGAGAAACATGTTATTAAAATAAAATCTAAATTATATTGATAATTTGGAAGGTTTCCTTAGAAGGATAGTTTTTTGTTTGATTCTCAAATGGTTGAATGTGCAATATAAAAACTAATAAAACATGCTCAATTATATTGGAAAATTGTTGCTACTAAATCATTATGAGTTGATACGAAAATTAAGCCTAAAGAGCAATAGTTCTAATCATTTGGTAATATGAGAATCAACTGTATGATCAATATGATCATTATAAATAAGATATATAAGGTATATGAGTATATGTGTTGACTTCATATATATTCCATTGGTCGATTTGATTGAACATAATGAAAATGGTGAATGAACACGGCATCATGTAAATTTGGTTTGAGATGCTTCAACCGCAAGCAAAAGCATCTAACCATTGCCGGTTTTGCAAAGCAAAATTCATCGATACATCTAAAATGTCAAAATTTCTTAGAAATGATACTTATATTATCTGATTTTATCATTTATATTATCTGATTTGTCACAAAAAAAAAGTTTTGAAAATTTACCCATGTGTGAAGCTACAACACAAAATTTGAGATGTATGAGAATATCAACACACATTTTGATTTTACTCTTTTAAATTTTAATATAATAAATAAAGTCACAACTTCTCTAAAATCCAACATCCTTTACATGCGACATTGCATAAGGTTCCAAACTCATCTCTCTCAGCCATCAATTGTTTGTCTCTACTCTTGCATACCCACACGAAAACCTTTGCTTGTCTCCCATTCTCCCTATTTGTTTGTGCCACATGTTGTGACCCCCTTCTTCTAAGCCAAAAAAAGAAAAAAAAAAAATGCATGCTGCCCCTTCTCTCGAATTCTTCTCTCTCCCCCCCTCACCCTTTTCCCACTTGCCATCGTTGATTTACTAATCTTATGCAGTGACCCCCTTTTTGTTGCAACTCGAGCTTTTAAGTTTGTGGGCTCAAGAAAAATGACACGAATGCATGAATCCTGCTTTATAGCTGTAGGATTTCATTTCCCTTAAATCAGATTGAAGTTAACCAGATTTCCCCTGAGGGTAATGTCAGGGTTTAAAGATCTGGGGTCCTTACTTCCTATGAATGCAAGCACTCATAGTTAATTACCCCTCTCACTATGTAAGAGAGAATTCTCGATTATTGATGAATAAATTTTAGGTAATTTTAGTCTCAATTGTGGGTGAAATGGAGGTAAACCCGATCAAGATCCCATGGTTCCGTCGTCCCGGGTATACCATAGTTTCAATCTACAAACACTAATAATCATTGACTGTAGTGTCCAGGGAATCTGGTTAGCAGCCATGGGTTGCCTCCTCTCAGGGATCCCGAGTAGACTGAGGTGGTTAGATGTTGATTTTAGTTTTAATTTTTTGTTTGGGGATTGGGTTTTACAATTATAGAAGATAGAGCCGACAAGATAGTTGTAGGAACTTGTACAGGGGAGCTTTGAAGAACATGCAAAGGAGTTTGAAGATTTCTGAGTTGTTTGGAGAGGTTGTACAATTTGATTGAGAGTTATTATTTGGAAAGGATTTTGGAGAGTTTGAGAGCCCGTAAATGTCAAACAGTGGACAACATTCTTCCCCCCCTTCTCCATTTTATTCAATGTATTTTTTTTTATTTTATAGTTATTCTAATTAGTCAATTAAAACGCTCCTGAATTTTAATAAAAATTTTAAATTACTCTCAAATTTGAAATAATTTTATATTTTAAATAACTCTTGCATTTTATATAATTTAATTAATCAATTAATTTTAATTAATTTTGAATAATTTTGATTAATTAATATGAGTCAATTAATAAATTTTTTATTAATCAACTGATTAATTAATATTCAAAATTTAATTGCTCTTCAATTTTAAAATTTTTTATAGATCGTGTTTTCCAAAGTTTGCTAAGTCCAAAATTTTTGAGAAAATTTTGGCAGCCTCCCGGTGTCTCCTCCCCATCGAGGGAGAAATCGGGACGGCCTTTGCCGGAATTTCTTCCTACCCAGACCTAAGGTCAACGACGTATGACCTTCGAATTTAAACAATCCCACCAGGATCTAAGATCGACTGCGTAGGGTCTTCAAATTTAAAAACCATCTCGGTCGGACCTAAGGTCGACGACACGAGGTCTTCAGATTCAAAACCATCTGCCCGGAATAAAAATCAACGGCGCAGGTCTTCGATTTCAAACCATCACAGTCGGACCTAAGGTACGATGGCCGGGGTCTTCGACATTTGCTTAAAAAAGGTCATTTACATTTCACACCGACAAGGTGTCAAAGGGGTGAAGTTGAACGGCGAAGGGATCGACAGCGTCAGAGGCGGGTCGGGCGTGGGAGGCGGAGACGGGCGGAGGTTGGGTCGTCAGGCTCGGTGGCGTTGGATGTGGGTGAAGTCGAACGACAATAAGGAGTCAAAGGATCGGCTCATGTGATCCTTCCCCTCCTGCGAACTGAAGCCGAACAACAACGACAAAGAGGGAAGATGAACTGCGAACCCTAGACGCCTATGTGAAGCAACGAAGTCGAATGAAATAAGCGTAAGTTTTTTTTTCTCTGAATTTCATCCTTTTATTGTTTTGAATTGTCGGTGTCTCCGAAGAGGTGCGTTTTTTGGCGAAGTGGGACCGGCAAAGGCGGTTGCTGCTTTGATTTTTTTTGTTCTAAATATTTTTAAGTCAACAAAATTTATGTTTATGATGATAACAAATATTATGGCTCATTTTCTATTGTCTACCTGTATTTGCAATGTATTTGGCTAAATCATTAAACTGTTTTTTTGTGCTTTAAATTCTGATGATTTTATATTTGTATCAAAGTGCTCTACTGGCAAAGAAATTTGGGATAAATTATACACTATTATATACGAAGGCACTAGTGAAGTCAAGTAATCAAGATTAAATATTTTAATTTATGATTATGATTTTTTTTGCATTAAACTTTATGAGACGATCTTAGACATGTATATAAGATTTTTTCAAATTGTGACATCATTACATGTTTTAGGTAAAGATTTTCAAACTTTGAAGAAGTCAATAAAATTCTACGTTGTTTACTTGACAAATTTGATGCCAAAGTTGTTTCTATTTATGAATAAAAAAATTTGAATGAATATTCTATTGATAATTTGATTGGCTCACTCATTGCCTACAAGCAAAGTTTGGGTCAAAGACTTTTGGATGTAGGTGAAATGATAGTACTAAACGTTGAAGACTCGGAGAAAAGTGGCTTAGTTGATGACAAAAGCGATGACTTATCAAGAAAATTGGAAATCTCACTAAAACATAAGCATAAACAAAAGTGGAATAAATATAAAAATGATAAGAATGTTAAGATTACTTCTGACGTTATTGTTTTGGATGTAGAAAATCTGAACATATAGAAAAAATCAGTACCCTAATTTGAGAACTCTTCCTGCAAAGAAAAGGGTAAAGCTAAGCAAATTGTAAAAATGACAAATAATAAAAAGTAAAAAATCTCCTGTGCAGACCTAGCTTCTGAATCATCATACTAGAAGCAAGATGATGTTTAAACCATTAATGTGTGTTTATTTTTCTATGTATGCATGTTTTGTTCGTTTTTGTGTATTTTCTGTATTTTTTCTTTGGATTTATTTTTCATTATTTTTTTCTTTCTTTTTTTTTCGGTAAATTTTTAATTTGTTTTTACTTTTTGTGAAGTTCTCTCTGATCAACACGCACGTTCACTTTTTTAAAAATAAAAAACTTACCTCCTGTTTTGCTTGAATTCTTATGTAAGTTGTGATCAACTTCTCTAAAAACAGTTAAAGAAAGGAAACTCATGAATTTGTCTCTCTATATCTTTTCTTAAAGATGTTATTTTACTTTTGATTCAAAATCTTTATCATATTATAAATTAGATTTTGAAACTGATCTTTTTCATCTCCATACATTTTTTTTATCGCATAGGGGTATTTTGTAAGTTGTTGAATCTACCTCATAATTTTTTTAATCAAGTAGTTCATTTTATCAATAGAATGATTTTACTTTTATTTTTAAAATTTCAGAAAGGCAGTATATTAAAAAAAAAGTGGTCAATGATGCCAAATCAAAAGATGAGCAATGACGCAAAAATTGAAAAATATACACAAAGTGTATCAAAAATTAAAAGATGCGCAAAGTGCTCCAAAAACCTAACAAGAGGTATAAAATGAGCCCACAAAAAATAATGCTTACCTTTTTTGTACTTCTTAAAGCTTAAGAAAATTCATAATATTTTCGATGCTAGAGCTTGAAAATTATGATTCCTGATTTACCAATTTTTGCATTAATCTTCTATTTGATATGTTTTATGAAATGAGTTTTGAAAAAATTAGTGTTTCTTTTTCTAATTTGTTCATTGATTTAGATATTGGATTAAAAAGTTTTTTAGCCTTTAAAGAACTTGAGCTTGGATTAACGATTTCTGAATTTCTAACCTTTTCTGGATTATGTGTTGTCAATCCATTCTTTACTAAGTTTTTGAATGAAATCAAGAGGTAATTTTCTCATTTTTAAAGTCTTTTTTATCAGGGTTCATTTTATTTATTTGTGCCTCTTCTTTTTTTGATAATGTCAAAGTGGGAGAACTTACTGTTGTATTTGTATCTTATTGTAACTTTTTTAAAAAATAAATAAATAAAAACAATAAATTTTTTTGTCTTCCCCTATTTTTAAATTTTTATTCTAGTGAGAGGCAGATTAGGAGAAAATGTTTTCAATTTTGCAAATTCAACAAGTAATATTTGTCATCAATTAAAATGGGGTGATTGTTGCAACTCGAGCTTATGAGTTTATGTTTTTGATGATAACAAATATTATGGCTCACTTTCTGTTGTCTACATGTATTTGCAATGTATTTGTGTTTACTAACATTTCAGGATTACAATCCACCTTACAAGGCTCAAGTTTTGGCAGAACATGTTCTATTTGTAATTTTCATTATTGTATTTTTTGTTCTGTAAGGGTGTATGCTTGCTTGTAACATTGCTCACTTATTTTTAGTTTAGAGTTCTCTGTTTTTTTTGTCACATCCTCTGGGACGATCCATTAATCAGCCTAGACGATCAGCTGAAACCCTAATTAGGGCATCCTGGTTAAGACAGCCTTCTTTAAGCACATCGACCTGGATGATCTTTATATCGGCCAGGATGTAGGCTCAATTTAGAAAGAGTCAGCCGCCATATCTATTTAGTTATTATTTATTTTTGGATATCATCCAGGACATCGTCCTGGACGATACAATACAATTATGCCTAAATTAATTTGATAATTAAGGAAAGCAATCAAGGCTTGATTGATACGATCACATTATCCTGGATGATCACAGGATCGGTCGGGACGATCAGTTCAAAAACCTTAGTTGTTCCTGAACGATCACATATCAGACAGCTTCTATTCAGGGCGATGCTCTGCATGATATGTGCTACGGACGATATACTATCGTCCTGGACGATATGAACAAAAACCTTTTGATCGTCCAAAATCGTCCTGGCTGATTGAGCTTATTTTGCACTGATCGTATAAGACGATATTCAGATCGTCCTGGACGATAAAGTCGGCAAGTTGCAATTAATGAGCTTGTTTAGAGCTCTTCTATTTAAACTTTGACAAGACACTTAGTATGTGTCTTTGGCAGCTATTGAAGCTTCGTTCTTCTAGAGGAGTGGACGTAGGTCAAGGTTTGACCGAACCACTATAAATCTGGTGTGTTCTTTCTTTTATTGCTTCCGCATTTAATTTCTCCACTTTGATTTCTGTGGTGAATCTTGGTTTTGGATGTGATTGTGTTTTTAGTTAAAGAAGTTTTAATATCCAATTCACCCCTCCTCTTGGTTAGCCTTGGGACTAGTTCATAAAGGCTTAACATCCCTAACAAACTTTGTAGTGTCATCAGAACACTTTCACTTTTCTCCCTCCCAACACCCTCTCTCATTTTTCCTCTCTGTTCTTTCGCTTGTTGGTGACATAAAGCCCTCTTTTGCAACTATCATTGACAAATCCCACGTCCAAGTTCGTAGGTGACCTCGTGCTTAAGCACCTAGTGACCCAACTTGAAAACCATCTTATTATCATTGAGAGGGGTTAATAACCATAGTGGTTTGCATATATGAGAAACATCAAACAAGATCTTAAAGTCTTCACAAATAGATAATGAAATCTCTGGTAATATTGTATATGCAACCCAAATTCTTAAAAGAGTCAAGTTTGAATATTTGGAGCCCACACCATGCAAGGTTTACTCTTTCTTAGCTAACATTATAAAGGTCTTAAGCGAGAAATTATAGATGAACTAAGCTGCAATTTACCAAAAATATTGCATGAGATTTTATACATAGCTTTAGACATTTAGGAAAGTACTATACAAGACTCATTTTATCTGGTCAATTTTAAAAGTGCATGATTCATCAAAACTTACATTTTTAATAATTTGAAATAATTTTCTTTAAAGTAGTTTTCCGTCTATATAGGCTTGTCATATTTCATAATTATATGATTTGTATGTCTTTAATTTTTGTATCATCTCTCTTTTTTTAATGAGTTATATGTCATTGTTAGTATTTTTAATGCACTATTTTGTGATATTTTTTATATATTTAGAATGATAGCAAAATAGGTTTTTAAACTCAATTTTTTTGTTATTTGATTGTTGCTTTGAAAAAAAAACAAATGAGGCTTTTTTTATATTTTTCCGAACATTTTTTTTCCCAATAATTTCTCCACAACTTGGAATTGGAGGTGATAATGTGGTGTGCAATGCGACTAGTGATGTCGAATGATACATAGTTGGGATAGAAATTTCAAAGATTTTACGCCAACAAAGGATGGTTCAGTGAAGGGTGGAGTTGAGGGCAAGCAGTTGGGAAGAGGATTGGTCAAGAGAGGGAATGGCCATAGAGAGATCTCGACATGCATTGATTTAGGCATGCTCGAATATCTCACTAAAATGATGATGGTGTGGTTGACCATGAGGCCACTAAAATTAGGTCAGAGTAACTCTAGCATGGATTCATCGTTTTGGAGGTGGTTGACAATAGCAAAACAAATAACTATGGTCTTCTTATGAAGTCATCTAACACTTCTATGCACTTTTATACAACTTGTTCCTAATGTTCGAATTAAAAAAAAAAAGAGAAAACAAAAGGATAACTGAACCACGTTGCCCACGTCGTTCACATCATAGTCGAAGCAACTGTTTATGCAGTTCATATAAATAATAAGAAAACGAAATAAATGAAGTTATGCTTTCTTATGCTCGCTTTGGTTTGTCTTGCGATTGAGTTGTTGGCTCTCCTCTTTCCGCTCTTATATACTCGAACGAAGCCTTGAACAACTCGTCGGTTCGATCTTGTGCATGCAAACGACCCGTGATCCTGTTTGAACCGCACTCCGACGCTTGTTTGTGACACCTCTTGCCCGAACGTGCCTCCCACGGCTTACCTGACAGCGACCAGGTTGCGACCTCCATTCCGAGCTTCGATTGCGATCACATCTGCGGTGTGGGAGTGTTCATGTGTGTATTCAAAGTGAGAAAAGAAAGATGATAAGGAGTGGAATTAAGTTTTAATATATGAAATTTTATTTTATCTATATATTTGAATCAATAGGAGGAACGATCGATGGGGAGCATTCATGTGAGATTCAATAATGAGGGAGAAAAGAAAGATGAAGAGGAGGGAAGGTATGGGCTTTTTAAAATATATGTATAATTAATTAATTAATTTTATTTTCCATAATAATAATAATAATAATAATAATAATAAACTTTTAATTTCCTTTTTTTATTATTGTTATTTATAAAGGTTTTATGTGTGTGCGTACTCATCAACGGATTTTTTGCCTCATATGTGGTAAGTTTATGCCTTCTCCCTTTGTGACAATTCAAGCGATATGTGGCCTCTCAATCTAGTTTAGTATTTCAGACTCATTAAGCAATTTATTATTGAAATGAGTGATGATTGATTGTGTAACACCCCGGGTTTGGAAGGTGGCACACCTCGCCAACAAGAGACTCAATGAAGGATAGAATATCTATTTTGTACTCACAAAATGATAAAAGTGCATAACCCAATAATATAATCAATTATATCTGAGTAAATAATGAAAAAGAATACTAAATATTCATTTTATTAATAGGAATTCAAATAACAGTACACCAAAATATAGTACTGATACAAGCAAAAGAAATATAAATAGAATAAATATCAAGAAAAAAATTACCCAACCCACAAAAAAAAAATATAATAATATGCTATAAAATATAAAATACTAAATATAGACTATTGTTAATAAATTTGCTCGTAAAATTACGGCCTGCTAAATACGCCGATAGTACTTGCTATAAAAAGAGACAATGGGTGGATTTGATAAATCAAACTCAACAACTCCTATCTATCAAAGCATAAACGTAAAGGAATTGGGCATGCAGTATGAAAAACCAAAAGGTGGGAGTAACAACATATAGTCACTATATCAAAATAACAAAGACACTTGCCGTGTTTCCTACAACAAATTCTAATATAATAGTTCTATAAGTATATATGTCAAACTATTTTTAATGTCAAATCATTTCAATGCTTATAAATGCAAATTGAGCAGGTATTATCATGCCTCAAAATAGCTTATCAATCATTTCCTAATTTCAATTCATGTCAAATTATATGACTAAACATTCATATGTATGTAATTATTGTCAGTTTGTCAAATACCCATCATCGGGAAGCTAAGCACCAACCCAAGGAATCCATTGATTTTCTATAGAGTCGTCACTCTATGGGCCCATAGGCCCATGGGCGGAGCCAGGATTTTTTTCATGTGGGGGCACAAATTATTGATGTAAAAAAAAAAACCTCAACCTTTTTCATACCGGCTTGGGACCGGCAATGATGGTTTAAAAATTTTAGAAGAGTTCCTGAATGCAAATTTTTTTTTAAAATCAGTTTCCATCACAAGTTAAAGCATTAGAAAGAAATTGAGTTGTAAGACTTGTAAGTTGTAACCTCTCTAAATCAACATAGTAAAAATCAATGAAGTATCATCAAACAGTCTGACTCATCCTAAATATCTCAAATTGGCTCTCTTGAAATTGCGCTCATCATTTCTTTTTGAAGATTGATATGTGGAATCAAATCTAGCTCAAGCTTTCTCTTTAGAACCTCAAACATCCGAACAACCAAAACCTCATAACACAATTGTTACAGACTTACAGTAAATCCATACTTAACACTGCCTTATCTACCACTTTAAGATACTAATTTCATTAAAAATACTAATCAATTTTCTTTTAAAAAATATTAAAAACAGGGCGGGTAACGAAGAAAGGATATTCCTTATATTTAATATAAAGCAATAAGTACCTAACCTTGCAAACGTCGTCACTGTGCAGCTTCACGCAGCATTTTCAGCTCAGCCTAGAGTGATATAAAAAATACTATAAGGAAACGAAAAAATCTACAACAAAAATCATTGATGATATAAAATCAGCTAAAGGAAAAAAGTGCTTTATCAGCATATTACAACTTATATTTTAATGATAAATGGAACTCGAAGAACATTCAAATGGACGAGTTAAAAATAAGAAACAATCAAGTTCACCCTCAATCAGAAACTGCTTGTAATGCAGTAAAGGAGATCTCGTTTGAAGGTTTGATTATGAAATAATCAGAATCAAATACTTTTTGTGATGGGGACATCAGATCATCATGGAGAGTTTATCAGAGACGCGGCCGACGATCTACGGCCACGATCGAGTCTTTATATTTTTGAGTCGTTGATGTATTTTATTTTCATGTAGCTTGTTATTTGCCTATGTGGCATTTAGAGTCGTTGTATTTTTTTATTTTATTTAGTTGCTTATGTGTTTTCTTTCCCGTAGTACCCCTCTTATGGGAGTTGTCGTATGTAAGCCCAAAGGGCGTTTGTGTCTTTTATTTCGAGTCATGTTGTAGGAGGCTATTTAAAGCCCCACTTTATTCTATTATGGTTAATGAATTATTATTGAGATTTCTTCCTACACTTGTGTTTTGAGAGCCTTGAGAGTTCTTGGAGAACTTTGGAGAAATCCCTAGGAAAGGGAAGTCGTATCACCCACCAACCTTGGAGACGGCCGGGTTCGTGATTTTATCTTTGTGTTTTCATCTTCCCTCACCACCCTCCTTTATTCGTTTCCATCACATCCAACCTCCACCAATTTCTCCATCCCCTCTACCAAACCTTTTCCCCCCACACAACCGCCAGCCACCACTCCAAAACCCGTCGGCCACCTCCCTCCATACTCCCTTTGAAATTTCCTAATTCATGATTGGTCAAATTTGGGAAGAAATAAAAATTCAAATTTAATTAATTTGAATTTCAAAAACTTTCCTAATTCACTAATTCTATTTTAGGAAACTTTTCGAAATCATGACTAATTAAATTTTAATTGAGAAAGGATAGAATTAACTCTTTCCAATCTTATGAATTTAAATTAGGAATCCTTAATTACTCTCATTACTCCATCCCTCACCATGCATGTCGCCGGCCCCATAGCTCTCCCTCATTAAACCCTTTTCAAATTATTTCCTAAACTCCATTCTAACTTTAGGAAATAATTTCCAAATCCTCAATCCCCTCTTAGCCGTAACCTCCCTAATAACTAGTCCCTAATTTCTTTCCTAAAACTAGAGCTTGGTTTTAGGAAATCAAAAACCCAACTCCTCAATCCCGCCGGCCTTCCCCTCTGTCACCCGTATCTCCCCTCCCTCTCAAATCCCCTCTCACCAAACAGCTCTTTTCCTCTCCTTAGACCAAGACATCGGATGCCTTGAGTTCTCCTCTTCCAAGCACCTGCTCTTGCATCAAAAATCTGAGAATTTTCTCAGATTTCTGGAGAAAAAAATATGAGTACAATTTTAGGTTTTGAGATCTACACCTGGAAGTAGATCCCCCAACCCATATTCAAGAGAAACTTCTTTCACTTCGTGACTATTCAAGAGACGTATCCTATTGATTCGACGGAAGTCATGGACGAAGACGTTGAAGGCATCGAGTGGAAGATCTACGCGTTTCCTTAGCAAAGGTTCTCCTTATCACTTGCTTCAACTTCTTCTAAATCTAAATTCTCAATTGGTTAGATTGTAATCACGAAAGCTCCTTCAAATTGCTCTTGCTAAGCTTAGTCATTTGTAGGAATTGAGTATAATCTTCTATGCATCCTACGTCTCGTTGTTAGATTAGGGATTTAATTTGAAGCCTACTGTTTGCGTTGTGTGATTTTCTTATTTATTTTGAAAGTTTCAAAGTTCAGAGCATGTAATCTCACTTAAGCAAATCATTTCCTTATTGGTTTGAAATCTTCGTTGAGAATTGCTAAGTAATTGTTTCCTGGATGTATTCTAATCTAAGAGTTGTGAAATGCCTAAAATGAAGTCATAAGCATGTCACGTAAGTAGTCCTGCATCATTTTGATTCCTCAAATCTTCCAAAGAAATAATAAGAAGCAGTGGAGGCGTGGAGGAGCAGAATCAAATACCTTTTGATTCCTCAAATCTTCCAAATAGGATGAGCAGTCGAGACTCGAGCAGCGGAGCATGTACACACGAAATATGCCGCTAGCCCGCTGCCCGCATTCTCCGTCCAGCCGGTCCAGGCGTCCAGGTGTCCAGCCGTCCGCCCTTCTTTCGCCGTCCATCGTATATACCTCAG
>NW_021319806.1:1071944-1075780 GCF_001605985.2 Dendrobium catenatum
AATTCAAATACATGTATTCTTAGGTAGCAATGAACCATCAGGGAAAGCTTAAATCAATAACTCAATCAATTGATAAAAAGACCTTGCAGACCAAGAGTGTAAGTACTTTAGGCGAATTAAATGTAAGATGAATGATAACTTCGTGAATGACTTACAACCAGGGTATAATTCTGCTCCTGCTTCTAACAATAAATCACCATATTTCATTGCTTCATCATTTGTCAAATCTATGTTATTTTCATTATTTTCATCATCTAAATTGGCATTGCCTGAGCAGAATGTGTCCCTTAACAATCCTTCTATATCATTTGTTCTGTGCAGCTCACCTTGAGTTTGTACTTAAACAACATTACTAGTATCAGTACATGTATCTGATCTTGTAACTTTAGCTAAACAAGCATGTTCCTCTCCATGTTGATTCCAAACAACATATCCATAGAAAATTCCTATGGAGAGTAAATGCAACTTGACTTCTTTTACATAATGAAAATATCTGTTAATGCATAATTTGTATGGACATAAAATTTTTTATGTTGAGCTTTGACTTTGTGTTGCAAATTCTAAAAAATTATCAACACCTTCAATATAATCACTACTCCATTTTGATTTTGACATCCAACTCTTATCCATCAAGCCTGTAAAGCACTCGAAAAATACACATTTAATAAGCATACACAAAATATGTCTGAAACGATGCTGATGTCAAGATCATTAGTTTACACAAACTACACAAAACTTATGTTCTATACTTATATTATCAACACAAAATACACATTTATAAAACTATAAATTTATCTATTATTTTTATTGGATGATAAAAACTTATATTCTAATACTACTTCATTCAAAATTTTAATCAAATACTTAAATTTAAGCACTATTTTAACTTTTGAAGTCTATAAATTATGAGATTAGTTTACTAAATAGATATTCCATCTTATTCAAATTAGTTTTTATTACCCTATGTTTAGACTTTTTTAGTAAGAGCATAAAATTCATATGCTCCTAGTTTAAGCATAAAGTGCTTATTTAGCTATATTTTTCCTAATTCTACAAATAAGTAAAAAATAAGTTTGGCGGCTATTAAATATGAGAATAGTAAGTATGTAATTTTTAACTGAAAAGTAGACTATTATTTACATAAAAAAGAATGAGTGTTATGTTATTCTTATGAAAAAAGTGGATGATTGCTATGATCTACTTGTAAAAATAGGATGAGAGTTATCACCAAATAGAATATATTTTGTTATATTGATATATAATAGTCTATCATAAGAGTCCTAAAAAATCATTTTAGGCTTATAAAAATAATTTTGGGTGTAGAGTAATGCCTAAAAAATAATTTAATATTTTTGAGAATACTTGTGTTAAATAACTATGATCTTATTAATTAGATGGTATATGGGTTAATAAATCTCTATGTCAGTATTTCTTAGTGTGATAATGCGATGTAAATGAGAGTATTTTAATATACTAACTAATAAAATTCTTACTTGTAAAAACCATAAGTAATATAAGAATTAACTAACTCTAATATTCAACACAGCGTTAGCAAAATAGTTTGTTGTGTTGCATTTTAGTGATATTTGGTTTTACAAATCCTATCCCTATGCATTTTTTTCTTAATGTGATCAAAGATGAGTAAACATTTAAATGTGGTATGTGTTCAATATGCATTATTTTGATATAGATTTTCTCTTATTATGTTCAATATGCACATGGAAATTTGGCTAAGCAAGGTATAAGAAGATTGCATCCTAAATGTATAAGAAGGCTTTGCATTTCATTTTCAAAAACCAACGGCTAAGCTACTGTTGTGATTAATCAAAACCCTAAGGATGCAAATGAAGAATATGAAGAAAAGGGAGAAGAATATGAACAATAACAATGAGAAGTAAAAGAGAAGAAGAGGATGAAGGGAAGAGACTCATGATGATGAGGAACGAAGAGACGATCGGCCGGGATTCGCAGGAGAAGATTTTCATCGTCGCAGCTGGAATCAGGCCCGATCACATAAGCGTAGAGCGAATGAAGAGAGGAATTAGGGCTTCGGGTATCTTAAAGTATCTGATGGGATTTGCCAACGATTTTAACCGGTGCAATGGAAATCATATTTCCGATGCAAAATGAGGTTGAATAAAAAAGGAATGTAAAGTAAAGTAAATGTAGGGCAAAAAATTCTAGTTCATTTAATTTTATAGGTAAATCAAACTCCTTTAGTTTTGAGCAAAAACAATTTACATCATAAGCAAGCTCGCTTGATGGCAAACAACTGCAGCCAGCCACTACCATCGACTTCCTCCACCCTCCTTTGACAACCACCGCTGCTACCCACCGACCACCACCATCACCATCAACCACCACAACCCGACGTCGACCACCACCTCTGTTGCCCAACAATGGTTTACATCACTACCATACACTACAGGCCACCACCACCATCTGATTCGCCCTCCACTAGTGCTAGCCACCCAACTACAGTCAACCAACCACCAACAATTAATTCAATTTGTCCTTCCCAACAAATTATTATGGAGGGTGAATGGATTTTGCTTTAAGTGTTTAAATGGCTGGATTACAATTTTAAATATTTTAATTTATATTTTTTTAGAGTTTTGGATTTTTTGGTGTTTGAGGTGACATTTAGAATATTTGGAATTAATCCCTCTGATTAAAATTTGCATTTAACATTGCCATAATCATTGTGTTTGGTGTTATTTCCATTTATGGATTGAACCTTATCAACTCTATTGAACAGTCGATAGAATATCAGGTTTCGTAGGCTTTATGCCTTTGTTGATATATTTTCTTAGTTGAAGGCCTTATATAAATGTATAAAATATATATTATGATCAATAACCTAATAATATATAGATTTGATAAATCGAACCGTATTGACTCCTATCTATCCATATAGAAGGATCGGGCTCTAACTACATTTATTTGCTAACCCATGTAGCATCTCTAGATATCACGTGTATGCTCATAACACACTCACTGGGGCCCATACATGTTTTGTAATTGCACCTACCCCTTTTATGTACCTATGTGTATACAAACTACTGTGTATGTGCGGGGGCATTTTAGACATATGACGGATCTCCTACATAAGCCCATATAAACTTATGTCGGTTATAGAGCTTTAATAGTTGTGTAGGTGTTACGTTAGATGCTTGTCCATTATTCATCAAGGAGCTTGCAAGCCTCAATAATTTTATCCAACTCAGTATTTAGAACTTGGTTTGATAAAGACTCACACACTCCTTTGAGAATAATGATTTGATCTAGCTTTCTTTTCTCACGACTCATATAGAAATAAATAAGCAACTTCCTAGTTATGCCATCATCATCATTTTCTGCTATTTGCTTAAATAAAGAATCAATCATTTCAATCTTGGATGATTATGACCTTAATGATGTCCTATATGTCAAAAAAAATAACTATTGCCTTGAATAAGCATTTTAGCAATTTACAGTGCATCAGGTCTTATAGGAGAAATATATGAGATATTCATTCCTAAAATGATTGTTGCAGCCCTTGATGTAGTTGGAGTAGTGGGTGTACTTTATGCTTGTAATTGTGAGTTTAGATTACCATGATTTACATTGATCTTTAATAACACATTTCTCAAACATTTATTATTAACTCCGGTAGGCGCAATATAGTGTATTGATGCTCACTTGAATGCATTCTGATATGCCACATCATTATTTTCACTGTATGTCAAATCTTTCTGGTTTCAACTGACATATTGGTTATGGTATGAGTCTCTTGCAGAGTCATTAAACCCTCAGATAGAACTTTCATACAATCAAGAGATTTTTCACATTGACAA
>NW_021319806.1:1079310-1081493 GCF_001605985.2 Dendrobium catenatum
TTCTTACAAATCCAGCGCTCCAAACGTCATTAATGTCTATAAGGTATATTTTTCTTAAATTTTATTGCGATTTAAGTTAATTTAGTTTTATATATGATTAATTTATTTCATTTTCATAGCCAAAACATTTCTTCACTGGTGTATGCGATCCCCTTGGGCCTTAGTGGTGCAATCAGGTTAGATGACATGATTTCTCTTCTTTCAAATCCTAAACAACATCTGAAGGCTCATATGTATTAAGTAAGTTTCCTTCATTTTTTTCAGTACCAGAATATCCAATGAATTGGGTGCACAAAATCCAGGGGCTGCTGTATTGGCTATCCTAACTGCGGCAGTAGCCATAATTATTGAAGGTTTGATAGTGGGATTTGGGATGATTGGTGGACGGAACTTATGGGGACATCTATATACCAAAGAGAGGGAAGTTGTGAATGCTGTGGCTGTAATGATTCCATGGATAGCTTTATCTCATTTCATTGATGGTTTCCAATGCGTGCTTTTAGGTATTTAAGCACTCTGCGCTAAGACTAATTAGCAAGGACTAATTCCTCTTGTTATTAATTGTCTAATAAATTCGTTATGAATTCAGGCACTATTAGAGGAAGTGGTAGGCAAAAGATGGGAGTTTTTGTTTGTCTCGGTTCTTACTACCTCGTTGGAATTCCAGCATCTATACTTCTTGGTTTTGTTTTCCATATGGATGTAAAGGGTCTTTGGATTGGAAACATCTGTGCGATTTTTGTTCAAGACGCGGTGCTGCTAATAATGACAATGTTTACAAACTGGGAGAAACAAGTAAGCTTTCTGAAGGCTCGTTATTTTGTTGCACTCGAAGGCTTCATTTGAGATAGCTTTCTTACTACTTTCTAAATCAACTTTTTAGAAGAAAAATTTTTAAACTATAATTTTTGTAATAAAAAATTATTTTAGAAAACATCAAGAAAGCTGCCCCAAATGAAGTTTAAGAAGTATTAGTAAAGCCAAAGTTGTGAAAATCAGACCGGACAACGAACCGGAAGAAGGAGAGGTTCACAGTTCGACCGGTCGAATCGGGGTCGAACCGGATGACGTAATAAATAATAATATTATTATAAAAATTAATAAAATTAAAATAATAATGAAAGGTATTCCCATCTGAGAAATCAGAGCCCAACTATTGGATAGCAAATATGCCATCATCCGGGCATTCCTTTTCCATTGCAATTGATCCGACAGAATTAAGTTATTTCTAAACATTTTGAAATGAAAAACTTATTGTTGTTTTCCTCCCTACCCCCTTCTCTCTCTTTCTCTCTATATTATACTCTCTTCTTTTTCTTTCTCTCTCTCTCTACATATAATATTTAGAAAATCTTGAAAGATAGTTCATATATTATCTGACGTACCTGTTGACATCACTATTAAATAAATAAAATCAGCTTATCTCTTGTGGAAGTGTCATTTTTTTTTGATAAAATTTGGGGCTTTGCCCTTTCAATATATCATAGTAAAAAAAATAACATCCACATCAATGAAACTAATTACATGTGTAAGAGAAAAGAGAAACAAACAAACAAAAGAAATACAAACAGGAAAGAAGAGAGACTCCGAAGAAAAACAAAGCAAAAGTAAAAAAGGAAGTGACATATTTTCAATTTAATTTACGTGCTTAGTTATGAAGTATTGGGTATGTCTCCAAAAATTTGCTATGCTTATAGAAAATATTTTTTGATGGGCATGAAATTTGATGAATTATTGTAAGTTTAAAACTTTAAAATTAAATTTAGAATAATAAAAAATCAATTACTTATAAACTTACATTCAAATTTAATATATGGACAAGATGAATCTAACAAAATCAAAGATGAACTAATTTGATCAGAGTTGAAATGCATCCTACATTAAGCACATAAAGATGATATGATCTGATTTCAAATGAGCCCAAATTAAGTGTATGATGTATGATTGAAAACTTTGGTATCTTAATTAAAGGACCAAAATATTCTTCAAATTTCTTATGTGTATACGGGCTCCAAAAATTCGGCCCCAGTCTCCGCCCGCTTGTGATTGCTTTTTCTTTTGGCGAGGGGAGTTTTAACGGAATAGGTTCCGGGGTAAATTTTGGAAGGAGGATGGGTTTGTAGATAAGACACTACCCAGCGATTTTGCCCTCATTTTGCGAGGACTTTATGATATGAGTTCTG
>NW_021319807.1:0-5738 GCF_001605985.2 Dendrobium catenatum
ATTTTCCTCTGGTCAAATTTGGCATGTACCCATATTATGAAAATCAAACATTATTTTCTAACATTGTATAACTCTATAAATTGACATCTAATCGCCTCTATAATATCATACTCCAGAAGAAATAAACTTAATAATTTATTTATCTCTTTGAACCATGATTAACAAATTCTCAAAACTTTGTTGCTGCAGATCAGACATAGATGTGGTGGAACCACGTCGCTTGGAGCGGCGTCCAAACCAATTGGTACCAGAACGTACTCCCGGTCAAAATTTGCAGCATGCGAGTTTTTATGCGATGATGGTAAAGAAGCATGGAAATGGCTACCTCATCTCGGAAGCCCACTTCTTACCGAATGGTAACTTATATGATATTTTCATATCCTTTGATGGAGAGGAAAGAAGGAAGATGATGGTGTCAATAGATAATAAAGTTGTCTCCAAACTGGATATTGAGGATAAACTTAAAGGGACTACTGAGTTATACTTGCATGATGGGCAATACTTGAATGATGACCTGGTGATTGTCTTTAAGTGGGATCTCTCTCATACAAGAAAGCACTTTAGATTCCTTACAAAGCCTATTTCACAAAAAACAACTACCGACCGTAATATTGATAATACCGACATTAGTAGTTATAATACCGACAGTAGTAGTGACAATAATGATGACAATAATGATAACAATAATGATGACAATAATGATGACAATGGGCAGTCTAATGTTGATGAAGAGGAATCCGAAGATGAGTTGTATGCCTGTCAGCTTTACGTTTATGCAACTGAGTAGTCTTTTATTTATTTTATAAGTTTATTTTGTAATAAATATGAATTATATGATAATAATCTATGGAATTTTATGATGGAATTGTAAGACAAATGATTATAATTGAAGGATCCTTGATCATAGCCATACACCAATCTAATTTTATCATAAAACAAAATATAAGTTTTAATTTGTACTATTTATCAAATATCTTTCTATTTTAATCATTTATCTTACATTTTCATGTAAAATTATATCATTTTTTGTTAGATTAAGTGAGAAATTGTGTTGTTTTAGTTACTTGAGTTTATAGCATTAACTACTTCTTTATTTGCAACGATTGTAATAGTTTCTTATGATAATATATAAAAAAAATGTTAATTAATTTGTGGATCTGATTATTTATTTGCTTTAAATGATTTTTTTATTTGCATGAGACTATATATTATTAAGATTAGTTTTTACTTAATTGCACTAACTTATTAGAACGTTATTCCAATGCAAATTTTAAGTTTTTAAGTGTTCATTTGTGATAATTTTCTCATTACTTTTTTTTTTTTGAGGCAACAATAACACTCTCGTTTGGCTATATAATTTTTTTGTTGCTTTCTAATTACTTTTTAAAAATATTATGATTAAAAGCTACTTTTTACAGTGAGAGTAGTTAAGATACATTCTCTTGAACAACTTTACAAATAACTTTATAAGAAAATGCAGATTTCTGAAAAAGACACTAAATCCTAAAAGTTGATTTTAAAGAGCTTTTGTTATGTAAAAAAGTTTAATAAAAACATAATGTTAGTCATGAACATTTATTTTTACAATGAAAATAATATTTTTTATGGAGGCATATAAATTATTCTAATTTATATAGCTACAATTGCTTAACTATGCCACTTTCTCCACCCACTTTCATTTTAGTGGATTTTTTTAATGTGTTGAATGTCAAAGGAAAATATTTTAATGCAATACGTGTTAATTTAAAAAAGCGGTTACAAGGTCCTTAGAAAGCCCCTCCAGCCCTCTATGCTCAAACGAGCTACAATAAAAAAGAAAATAAAATCCTACGAGCCAGAGGGTCCTGTTCCTATAAGTTCAATAAATTAGATAATAACACTCGGTCTGCAAGACTGCAGCACCCAAAAAACGGAAGCTCAAAGTAATCTCCGTAATCATCAACTTCCTGCAAAAAATCAAGACAAAAAAGTACTTGCAAAAGCAAATAAAAGTGACGAGAGACTTACAGGTTTTTGACATTTTGAACTCAGCTATAACTTTCAACCTGTCCACTAGGCCAAAAACCTCAAGCACCAAAAAATTTAAACCCAGCAACCAAAAACACCAAAACCAGCTCCTATGCTTACTCTGCCCGCAACTCTCCAAACCCCACCACAAAAGATAAAACCAAAACCCAGCCACATAAACACCCCCAACCACCCCACCAGAAACCTTAACCATTAAAATCCCCAACCTGGCATACAACTTAGCCCAAATAAAATAGCAGATATCCACCTTGTAGAGCCCAAACACCATCATAAAACAATAACAAATCTCAACAGTGACAGGCAACCAGTTAACCAAGAGAAACCAGAAGCCGCCAGAAAACAACCAAAACACAATCAGCTGCTACAGCATAACAACACAACACCCTAGAGAAAACACCAACAGCAGTAACAACAACAGCAGAAACACAAAGAAATTAATCATACCTGACCCTGGGCAAAGAAGACTTGTCGAGCAACAACAAACCTTTAAGAGCAGTATCTAAATTCATAGTATCCACTTCCTCATAAACATTAAGATAAGATCCCTTATTAGCTAACCAGTCAGCACGGCCGTTTCCTTCCCTAAAAATATGAGAAATTTCAAACTTCATAACATTCAAAAGCAGTTTAATTTTTCTAATAATATAAAAACATTGAGCATTTCTAGAAAAGCCATCTCTAATAATTTGAACCAGCCACAAAGAATCCACTTTAGCCCACACCCAGTAACACCCCGTTTTTAAACAAAGCTCCAAGCCAAATAACAAAGCATACAACCCAGCCAACAGCACATCAAACTGCTGCAAAGGAGCAGCAAAGCCGCCATAATGTCCCCACGACAATCACATATGAGACCACCCACACCAGCCCTCGACAAACCAACCATAGCCTCAGTATTCAACTTCACAAAAGGATGTTTGGGCATCCTCCAAACAATAAAGGAATCCTCAATACGATAGTTAACCATGTCCACGTTAATACCACAAATACCAGCTAATTCTCTGCACTTAGAAAAAGACTTAGAAGAAATAATCTTATAATTATACAGTTGTAACACCTTTCTTTTCACATTATTAATAACCAGAGAAGCCTCCATCTTAATGTTTTCATGTTTCGCCTCATTACGCGCTTTCCAAAGATACCACAAAATAAGGATCGACATCAAGTTAAAAATATGGCCCTTAGAAGAGTGTAACCAGCCATCTAACATATTCAATAAACTATACTGATTAGACAAAGAGTTCTTACCTGAAATGCCATTGAAATATAACCAAACTTTACCTGCTACCAATCCATTCACAAAGATATGATCAATATCCTCACTATTAGCACAACATAAACATTTAGAAGCTAAAACAAAACCTTTTTTTGCCAGCAACCCGCTCCGGCGGGCGGTCGCACCAGGCCTTGGGTCGCGCCGGACCAGACCGCGTCGCGTCGGACCGGGCTCGCGTGAGCCAGGCGAGCCCGAGTGCGCCAACGAGCCCGCTCCCGCGCTGCCTTCGCTGAGTTTCGAACCGTGGACCTCCTCACCCGCTGCCCCGCTCCCTGACCACTGCGCCGTTTCTGCAAAATAGTTAAAACTAAGTATTTTTTATTTATATTAAAAAAGTCTGAATATTATAATTAAACATTATTAATTTAAAATTTTTATTTTAACTGATAATTAAAATAAATTAGTTAAGTAAAGCCGCCGGTAATCCGCCGGAAAGCCGCCGGAAAAATCCGCGGGAAAATTTTGCGGGAAATTAGCCGTCGCAAAATTTTGCGGGGAAATTAGCCGTCGGAAAACCGCCGGAAAGCCGTCGGAAAGCCGCCGGAAAATTTTGTTGGAAATAAGACGTCAAAAACCGTCGGAAAGCCGCCGGAAAATTAACCGCCGGAAAGCCGCCGGAAAATTCCGCCGGTAATAAGTGATTTTCCTGTAGTGTACATTTAGTTTCCTCTTTACTCCTCTCTCGCGACTTACGACTCACGACCTTTATTTTCCCTTTTGCTCCTCTCTCGCCCCCAAACGGAGACCGTCCGTGGAAGATATTTATTTCTTCTAAGCTGTAAGGGTCATGTTATTTGCATTCTTAATTTCAATCTTATAGCTTCTCTTGGCACCAATAATGAGACAACAAATGAAACTATTTTAATGTATTCTTAGATTCTAGATAATCTGATGACAAACAAAATTATTTTAATTTAGACCATCTCACCCCTCAAAATAAAATTTATGGCTCCGCCACTAAAAACAACATCGAAAAAAGAGACAAAACTCACATGGAGAGATCACTAAGGAAGCATCCAAAGAGCAACCACACAAGAATCGAAACACAATACATGAAGTGGATTAAACACTATGATGAACGGCTAAGGCAAATGATGCCTAAATATCAAAGCATAGCAACCAGGTGAAGCATAAAAAACCCACAACCAGCCCAAAGGGAGCTGTTAGATATGAACTTCCACCACAGCTCGTAAGAAAAACCTTGTACCATATGAAAAATGGATTTGCACCCCAAACCATCTTCCTGATAAGGAAAAGTACAAGACATCCATTTAGACCATTGAATTTTTCTTGAAATACTAGTCGTACCCCAAAAAAATTTATTGATAAAATTTTCTAATCTAGAGAAAACTTTCGATGCAGGCTTGACAATTTGAGAGAAAACTTCTAATGTAGGCTGACAATTTGTAACAAATAAATAAGCATGTAGCATAACACATTTTTGATCCAAATTAATCTAGCACCAATGGACAAAAAGTTTTCTTCCCATGAGAATAATTTTGAAAAGATTTTATAGGTTTTATTCCCATGAGAATAGTTTTGAAAATATTTTATAAAGATTTTGTAAAAAAATAAAAGTTTTGTTATGACTCTTGTGAAGAGGGGTCACCAAATAGTAAAGAGACAATGATTGCTTCTTGAAGCGAATTATAGAACATATGCAATTAATTTTGTCCCTAGTCATATCCTTACTAACAATGAAAGTGCTCTTATTGGTGTTAAAATTGAGACAACTCTCATTTCAAAACCATTAAGAAAAAGCTTAAGTTTTTCCACATTCTTTTAAAAACTATAGCAAAATATAATAATATCATCAGCAAAATATAAATGAGATATGTTACTGGCTCCAGAATTCTTAAAGGTCAAGCCCTTAATACTAGAGAATATGTGGTGTAAACTTCTAGATAAATATTTGACAACTATAATATAAAAGCACATAGATAAAGTGTTACCTTGCCTGACCCATCTGCCAAATTTGAAAAAAATCATGAGATTTATCATTCATGAGGATAGATAACCAAACATTATAGATAGTATTTTTTATGAGGGTCAAGCTATTGTTATCAAAACCAAACAAATGCAAAACATGATACATAAAAGATCACCAACTAATATTATCACAAGCTTTAGATATATCGAGTTTAGCAATTAGATTATGATCATGGACTTATTTGTTAATATCATGAATAAGCTCTTGTCCTAGCAAAATATTGTCAAAGATTTCTCCACCCTTAACAAAGCCAATTTAATTCATAGAAATAATTACAGGGAGGATGACAAACATTATGTCAGCCAAAATCTTTTGTTGTTTTCATCACAATTGTCAAAACTGTTGATATATTATGGCCTCTTGAGATAGAATGTATAATGGCAACATCAAAATTGTCTTTTAGCACTCAATATTAAAAAATATATTAATAGTTTCGCTATTGAG
>NW_021319807.1:5838-9040 GCF_001605985.2 Dendrobium catenatum
TACTAACCAATGCATTATAATCTAATATAAATAAATTTACATAAGGCCACAAATATAACGGATTGGTTTAGAAAAGATATATTTTATTAAAAAATTTCATCCAAATTGTTAATTCATTTTAAAGTAATATTATAAAAAAATATCCTAATTAATTCTTAATTACAAATTAAAATTACTTTCTTCATTACTTAATAAGATTATAAAAGAGAATAAGAATTAATAGCATAGACTTCTAGTTTGTTTTAAAAAAAAAATACACAATTCCTCATAGAAAATTTAATTATTTTCTCAATGTTTTTTTAATAATGAGTAAACAAATTTTAATTAACATAATTGAAATGAAATATATAAATTCAAATAACATTATTCTTACCATTTACCCCCTCCAACATATTTCATCAACCATTTAAAGCATTCCAATAGTTTTTATTGGGATTTGACACGAATCTTCTCATAAGACTTACAAAATATGCTAAGTTGGGTCAAGTCGCCACCATGCCATACATCAAACACCCTACATCATTTGCATATGGTATCTGCTTCATATAATGAATTTCTTCTTCTGATGTTGAAATTTTTGAACTTGAGAGTTTAAAATGACATGCAATGGGAGTGCTATCAGGCTTTGCATATTGCATACCAAACTTCTTCAGGATTTTGTTTAAATACTCGTATTGAGATAAAAATAGATTTATACGTATCCCGTTTCTTGATATGTTGATGCCTAGAATGGTCTTTACCTTTCCCAAATCCTTCATCTCAAATTCCTTGGACAACAGAAATTTTATATCATCAACATCTATTCTTCGATCTATTACAAGCTATCAATATGTCATCTACATATAGTAACAAGTAAGCAGCAATGCTTTGATCTTCAGCCTTCTTCACATATACACAATTGTCAAGTATGCATCTTTGAAAGCCAATGCTTTGAATGAACTCAATGAATCTTTTATACCATTGTCTAGATGACTGTTTCAACCCGTATATGGGTTTATTTAGTCTGCATACATTATAAAAGAAATAGAATATAAAAGATTCCATTATTTTTTCATGTAAAAAAAAAAACTTCCGTAATGATAAAGATTGAAATAACTTAAGAAATTAAAACTAAAATTTTTGTTAAAAAATTAAAAAATAAAAACCTTCTAAAATTATGCTTAAAAACATTATTTTTTTCAAAAAAATACTAATGAATCAAAAACAAATGTTAAATATAATTAAAAAATTATATTAAAAAAAATTATTGAAAAAGCCTTACTTTTCATTTGCTTATTTCCTCACAGTAGGGACGGAGCTAGAGATTGTTTTTAAAGGGGCACAAATTAATAAATTAAAAAAAAAAAAACTTTTATATTTGACAAGCATAGCCTCACATCCTAAACTAAGGCCACCAAGCATACTACAAATACAAACCGCCAGTGGTTGCCAACAAGTCAAGCTGTCAGGATGGAGAGCAGAAAACAACCTCATCATTACTCGGCCTATATAAACCCCCAACATCACAATCCAAACCAACAAAAATCAACAGAAACGCCAAACAACCAAAAAGGTAAACCAATACCCAACACCAACTATGAATAGCAGCACCCAATCAGAAGAAAAAATCGCAAGCATTTTTATTTGAATTTTCTTCTACGATGCCTGCCAGCACCAAGGGAGAAAGCTTTATCAATAACATGATCCACCTATAAACTATATAATTCACGAAATTCGTCAGGCGTATCATCCAAAATAACCTCCACCCTTCCCCCACTATTAGAGGGAGCAACTATCCAATCAGAATGATCAACAGAGGAGTCTATCAACTTTCTTTATCTTTTTTTCCTTTTGGGGTCTGTTTAGAGCATTGCAAGTTTTGTCTAATGATCTTTGTTGTTTATATTCATTGTGTTGAGTTAATCTTTTTGGTTGATTCTATAACTTTTAACTATTTCAACGTAGTGAATGAATTGGCTTAAAATTAACAAAAGAATAAAAAAAAAATCAACTGAATTGTATGATGAAACTAATGAAATTAACTTTCACACCTTATTCTTATGCCTTTTTTATATAAAAATTAATTTACGAATATTATTTTTTTTATTGTCAATTATTTTGCATAAAGTATTTTATTGTGACATAAATTAAAAGAGATTTTTTTATTTAAAATTAAAGGAGTATGCGCAGCAAAGGTTTTAGCAGTAGTAGCACCGTTTAAAAGTATTTTAAGTAGAAGCTAAAGTGCCAAAATGTTGGCTAATTTAATAGGATGTGCTAGACTGTTAGGCACATTCTTTATGTGTCAAATAGTCTGGCGCATCCCATTGAGTATGTCATTTGTTTTGGTGCATTTAACCCAAACAACCAGTAGTTCACCGATCAGATCTGTGAATTATGTGGGAATTTCATGCCTTTAATTTCGAGCCGGGGAAGATTGGTCATGCACGGTCATGGGAGGAAAAATTATTACGTGCGTTGTCCAGACGAGTCCGGAGGCCAATTTAGACGTGCCATGTCACCTAATGCTCAATGTATTGGATGATGTGGCGCATCTGAATTCACCTCCGAACGCATTCAAATTTTGCACAAATTAATCTCTCAGTGGGGAGAGCTGATAGGGGCACTGAATGCTATAAAATGCCCCCTTGGGCATGGAGGAATGCAGCAGACTAGCGAACGAGAGAAGCCTGTGAGGTGAGTTTTTGTTGTTTTAGTTTCATTGCTGTTAATCTTTTGTAATTAATTTTGTTTAAATTTTTTTTGTTAGATTTAAGGTATGTGGTTAGATGAAATAGTTCATCATGTAATTGTATTTGACTATTTGTTAAAGACATGGGCGGATCCAAGTTATTGTAAGGGCGGGCATTTGTGCCCACCCTAAAAAAAACTGTAGTGGAGGGGGTATTTCAGAATTTTGCCCCCCCTCACAAAAATTTTGTTTCCCTAAATTAAAACAACGGGACCTGTTTGCCCAAATTTATTCTTTCCGCCTATTCCCCTGTTCGGCTGTCTCTTGAACATCAGCTATATACTTATATTATTGATATGCGCACGAGCGACGAGTTCATATCATTGACTAATATTGCTGATCTTGCGAAACAGATGTTAAAAAAAAAAAAAATATTGTTTATCCCTTGGTTTATAAACTTATTATTTTGACACTGACTTTGCCAGTTGCTACTGCTAATAGGGGTGTCAATATTTGACACGACACGAAAAC
>NW_021319808.1:0-13585 GCF_001605985.2 Dendrobium catenatum
TCGTTCTTAGTGTAGCGCCAACTTCATTATTTAAAGATTTGGTGATGTCCTGAATGCCATCACGATATGATCTTTTGGTATCGGACAAAGCTTACATCAGTTTTCCATTATATCATAGGAACATGTCCGATCTTCATTTGAGCGATGTCACTTATTTGTATCAGAATCAATTAGCATATCATTTCCTCGCATTTACCATCTGCCATTATAAGTAGAGTCAACGACCCGATCAGACGACTAGCGCGGAGAACACCTCACAAGAACCTCCTTTTTGGCCACCCCGCGACGGGCAAGCGGCAGAGAACATACGTCTCCTTTTTGCCTTCTTTCTGAAGCTGTGCAGAAGAAGCCACAACCAAAAGGGTAACTCCCTAATACCTTCTGACCGACCTTCCATGGGATGAGAACTCTAGACGACAAGAGAGAAGTGCTAGAGCGATCCTTGAAGCAAACCTTGTGAATGTCCCTCAAAAGCCCCCTCACAAAATCCTCTCTCACTCTTCTCACTCTCTCTTTCTCTCCTCAAAGGCCTTCTCGAGGTCAATGGCGTAGCCAAAGGTCTTCAAAAACATTGAATAAGAGCTCTTAAATGAAAGATCTTCAAAGGAGCTCTATTAATTGCAAGTAGCCCGCTTTATACTCTAGGCCGATAGGGACATCGGCCACGGACCGATCAGATATAAAGCCCATTAGATTGGCCCAGAGCGCATCGCCCTGGATGGACTCCCTGACGACTGAATTCCAAATTTGGCGATCGTCCCGGCCAATCTCCGATCGTCACTGGCTGAACCAGTCAAAATCAGAGGCGAAATCTGTCCTGGGACGTCCCTATTTTTGAGCTGGCTGGATATGTTATTGTCCTAAAGTAATTAAAGGTTTATTGATGGATCGTTCCTGCCGACCTGCGACCGCTTATCGGTGGCCAGGTACTGATGAAAATGATTCGTATCAATCATCTTTTCAATTACTCCCGTTCGAATTTCCTGATCAATTAAGGAGTAATGTTAATAATTTTGTCCAGCACGGCAATCCTTTTAAGGAGGGATGTGCCTAGGCCTGGCCATGCATAATTTAAAAATACAGCCAGTGAATTACGGATTAATTAGACTATTGCCGGGAGTACTTCTTTCTAGTTTTGAGCTTATCGTCCTGGCCTATAACACGTTAATCTGCCGCCAAGATGTAATGACGAGCCCACACGGACTGCTCGTATAAATTATAGAATCCTTATTTTAGACTTTCCTATTTTAAGCCTTGATCTTCCAGGACGATGTTAAATATCGTCCATGGGCCGATATAGCGGTAAAAACAGAAATTCTAAAGTCTCTCAAGTGTGTCGTGTGTAGGGTTTACTCCCCCCACCCCCCCAACCCCTCCCCCCAGCATCAGTCTCTTTGACCGGATAATAAGTATAGACTCAAAAGAAAAAAAAAAACTGAAAAAGAAAAGGCTACCAGATGACTCGAATCCTAAAACCTTACGCAATCCTGAACTGGCTTTCATCTTGTTCGTACTGATCTTCGATTTCCTTAAAAATTAGAATACAACAAGCAGGTTCCAGAGGGAATAATTATGTATGCAATCATAAGAAACATATCTTAATGAAAATAGATGTTCGCCAATAATGCTACCCCTTATTTATAGCATGCGCATATACAAGTAGGCGAAAAATATTCCAGCAAAAAAAAAATGTTCCATTAGAATTCTCAAAGGCTTACTAAACCAACTCTTTCACTACCTTACCGCTTACTCCCCCTATGTTTCATCCACAAAAAGAGGGTCCAGGATTTATATAAAGAAAACACCACACAAACAGAAGGACTTAACCAAGTCAAACTATATTAAAACAATGGAAACAAACATAAAAAAAAACACAGACTAGAGAAGAATGAAGGGATCCTGATCATTCAGGATGGATGTGCTTAGAGGTGCTGCCTGTGAAAAGATTAGCTGGCAACGTGTGTATGAACTGAGCGGGCGGGGGATGGCAACCAGGCAGATGTACGCTGGTATGCTTAGCCTACTACTGGCCTGTGAAGTAAGGAAATTATTAATTGCGGCTAAACCTCAGTCCGGTTGCCTGCTCGTAGCGACGTGGTATGTCCTCACTGAGTGTTCCTGCTCTGTGCAGCATACGTAGGCGTCAAAACGAGTTTCTCCCCATCATCAAACCTTCTATTCAAGCTGATCAACTGGTGAGATCTGGTGCTAGATGAATAGGATCAGGAATGGGAGCGAGAGCTAGGGAGCGGGAGCCTCCTTCCTCCCCAGTCCCCTTGACCTTCCCCATCTTCCTGGCGTGTGAGACGAAGTACTATGAAGGATAGTTGAAGCGAATTGTCATTGGTAGAAAGGAGATGAGGTAGCGGCATAGCAGGATATTGGAAGATTGTATTTGCGTTTCAAGAATGTAGGCTCATGATGTGTATCCTAAGTAGATTGGGGTTTTCTCTTATGGCCTGCGTCAGATCGCGAATAGTTATTAGGTGATCGATTATAGGAAAGAGATACTAGATCAGTGCATTGAATTCTGCTCTGGGCCATGATGTAGAAATGTAGTGAGGGGAAAGGAGTGGGTGATATGGATTTTTGGTCGCCCGGATTTTGGAATTATGAGGTGCCGAAGCGACATGTTGGATTGTCCTTAGCATCTTTGACTAAAGAGCTAGTCTCTCCAACGTAAAAGGGTATCACTGTGTTGGTTTGGCGAAGAAGTGGTTTGCCGTGGACCAATCAAATCCAGATTGGTTTATAGCCCGAAAGGTGCCAGCCTATCCCCATCATGTGAGTGATATAGCTGCCATAAAGCCTCTCCACAGTCCTGATATGTGATTTCCTCTGGGCGTCGAGTTACACATAGGAGGTCACAGGGCTTGAATTTGAGGTTACGATGTCGCAGGGCTTGCATAAAATCATGCGAGTTTGAAGAGAAAGGGACAGCAGAGGGTGAGTATGAAACATAGAGAGGTGTGGGAAAAAAGATTCCATCTACCGGGATACGAGAGTATGTGCATGATTGATTGGTCCATGGGAGAGGGTGATGCCACACATCTTATATGTAGCGATGGTAGCTGAATGAGGTCCAGAGTCGCCCGCGAGGAACTCCAGAAGCCTATCAAGGACACGTTTCCCCACCATAGAAGGGAGTTAGCAAGAAAACACAAGAGGCGAGAAAGGGTGGAAGAGAGGAAACTTATGGCTGGGCATATGGCCCAGATATTTAAAGAAACGACCATATCGTCCTGGCGATCGCAGAAGTCATCCAGACCGATAGACTCAATAATTGCCGTAAAGCCAATTGCGTCAAAAAAGGCGGTCATGAACGGATTAGTCCGGGGCCGATCAGATATCGGTCGGCCTAGTAAACACAGGCGATCAGCCCGAGATCAATCCGCGTACGACTGCTAAAAAAGCAAGAATATGGGGCCGATTAGGTGTATCGTTCCAGGACAGATTTGCATAATCATTGATCTACCGGCCAAAGTTAAAACATTTTAAAATCTTGCCGATGTGTATCGCTCCAGGGTATGAGACAGGTTGGATCGCCAGGACGATTGTCCAATAATGGATTCATCGGGGCGCCGAAATTAAAGATTCAAACATGCTGAACGTTGGATCGTTCCAGTTACGATCCAGTTTAGTATCGGCCAGGACGATGCACATAAATGCAATCAGCCCAGAGAAAGTATGTCTATCAGCCCCAGGACGTAATCCGGAATGATTTTGGCAACAGATGTTCGACAAATCATCAAGGATAAATATTAGGAATCTCCCAGGACAATGAGTTACTAAGCAAGTACAGGAAAAAGGTCAGAGATGGACTTTTGAGAGAAATTTGTCATATCGTACCAGGACGATAAAATTACTAGGCCGGACGATGTGACTTATAGAAGAAATGAAACTAGAAAGGTATGGGTGATGATCAAGGCCCTTCAAAAATAAAACAAAATAAAAACAGTCAAAAAACACAGCTAAAAGAAAAGCAAAACAAAAGGACAAAATAAAAAAATGAAAAACGAATATTTTTGCGAACAGGCGAGATTTTAATTTTTCTATTTTTTTTTCAAGTTTTTATGAAGCGAGGGCGATCATATGAGAATTTTTTCAACTAAAGTTAAACTTTTAAAACGTTCCAGAGAGATGAAGGAGTTTAATAATTGCCCAATCAGAAAAACTAGCAGAACAATCTGAATTCTGTAACCCTAGAGTCGGACATCTTCAGGGTACAAATTCTTTATGGAAAATAGAATAAACTCAGATAACTTAAAATAGGATAAGAAGATCCATTCAAGACTTCGTGTACAAAAAATATCTCATAATTAATAAACCAACGTAATTTTTCTCAATTCAGGAAATTGAAATCATTCTTGAAAGCCCATCACCATAATCATGAGCTCTCTTAAGTTTTTTTTTTTTTTTTTTTTTTTAGCCAAAGAGAGGATTAGGCCGTACGATCTAGTGCGCTCATTTTATGCATCTTGTCACTTACGATTGCCTCTTTTGAGCATCTTTTGAGTTCAATACACTTTTGTGTGTTAAATATGATTTTTTACAATTTGGCTTCATTGGCGGCTCTTTCCTTTTTAACTTGCTTGCCCCAAGCTAGAAACTCTATTATTTATACGCTATAAAAAAACTTAGTGTGAGTATTATCCTCCAAATTATTAGAGCAATAGAACTCTCTCTCTAACATACGGCGTAAGAACAAATCCACAACACAAAATCAAAATTACATGTGATGAATGCAATGAACAAGATTTTCAGAAAAACTTGAAAGATATATAAAAACTTGGCTCGCTATTATGTATAAGATAAATTAATGTACACGATAAGAAAAAAGATTCTTAATTAAAAGATACTATGTTAAACTGAGTTTAAACTTTATGTTTAGCAGAAAGAAAATCCATACCACCTAAACAAAGTCAGTAAGGAGGGCGAAAACTATCAACAGGTATTGGTCTCCTTGAACCAATTTAGAAGAAGCTTAAACACTATCTCCAAAACTCCAAAAATCTAAAAGCCTTGAAAAGTACTTCACCAATTGAGACACAAACAAAAAAGAACAAAACAAAAAAAAAAGAAAAACCAAAGCAACCTTAGAAACGAACACAAAGCCAAGCCACAAAACTAGCACAAATAAAATAAAAAAAATAAACACAAAAACGAAAAATTTCAAGCAAGTCGATAACACGTGGTGGCTCAGACCGAGTTTAAGCATTTTTTGAGCTGCCAGCCCTTCCTTTATGTCAAGTTATTCTATGTTCCCACGTCCGAGGTCTTTGGCGAGCCAGGCACTCCTACCAAAGCTCAACAACAGTTAGATTTAGGAACCCAAACGAGCCGTTTGGATCTTCTTAGGAAAATGTAGAATGCAATGCCAGGTATGGGCTATGTTGTGAATCAATATCTATAGTTCGTTCACACCCAATATGTTTGAATCATGTATCTTAGGTTCTAACAGCGCCAATGCAAGGTTATGCGTATGTTGTATGAATCGTGCAAGTGTGTTGAGATGTGTCCGTAGCATGCACATATGAGAAGATCTAACTCCAGGAAAAGGGTTTCTTAACAGGTTTTGAATGTATAGATGCCTCGTTCCTAGGTTCTGGTGGCTTAGATTCAAAAGTGGGAAGTCATCGATGTTTTCTTTACATATTATCAAAATTATTTCTTGGAATCCTCAAGTTAGTTTTTCTTTTAATGCATCTAATTCTCAATCCTCAAAATTTTGGGCTTCAATTCCTTTAGATTTTTTAAGATCACAATTAAGTGATGGTGTGTGTAAACTTTCACAGCCTTTATGTTCTTCAATTAATTGCGAATCCTTTTTGTTAATCTCATCAAATTCATCCAAGAAAAAGCCATGTGATTTGAACAATCGTGCCAATGATCTTGAGTTAAAAACTTTATGCTCTTTTTGTTAGATTCTCGATATTGTTCTATATTAAGCGGTAGCAGAGTTCGTCTTCTTGAGTTTTTGGTATGACTGCCATGGATTTTTTCACAAATTTCAAAGATAGAAGTCATCATAGGTTGGATTTACTGATAGCCTCTTTTCCTTCATCACTTGCTCAAGATGATCTTCTTCCTATTTAAGCACAAGTTTTTGTAGTCTCTTCTCTGGTTCAGTCTCAGAGTGAATCAAGTACCATGCATTACTGCGCTCAGAAGAACCCCTTTTTGGATTTTCTTTCTTATCCTTCTAAACTTAGGTTTTCTCCTCAAGGCTTTTCCTTGCTGTACTTGTGTTATCTTGAAGCTTAAAGCGTGGCAATCAGCTCTCACAAGTCTAGATTTCCTGCATTTAAAACAAATAACATCAGAAGATCTTTTAACTATTATTTGTGATCCTTACCCTTTCCTCCAACGTTTCGATGCATGCTTTTGTTTCTTCGCTTAGAAAGCTTTTGAATTTCCTGTGTGATGAATGGCAACTTCATCGCTTTCAGAGCCTGTAAGATTCAGAACTCGCATTGTGCGCCTTCATGTGGCAAGTTGCTTTCTTCCTTTTTTCTTGACTTCACAGAATGCATCAATGATTTCTTTGAATTACATTCCTTGCACCGTAAAGCCAATGAGTGAGCCCATAGTAAGTTATCCAATATGAATAAGGGTGTTCAAATCTCTTTTAAATTAAGTGATTGCCATTGATGTGTAGCCCCATCGTAAGAGAAGGCAAGCATATCTCAAAATCTTGTTAAACTTTTCTTATAGTATTGAAAGTTCTTTTCATAGTGGCATGCAGCTGAAGTAACTATCTGTAGTAAATACTTGTATATCATGTCAGAAATCGATTCATGCAGGGTATTCAGGACAAAAAAAGTTTCGTATAGTCTCATGCCAATGAGAATGTCTTTCATAACGGGGATTGTAACTTCATTCAGTACCTCATAGCGGCAGCCTACAGATTTATCCCAAATTCTTTCTTTTACCAGTTTGGCAAGTGAGACACGCATGTTGAATCCTCTTAGATTTGAAAGCACAGAAAAAGCCAGTTGAAACATGTTTGCATTTAATCTGAGACTTAAATCACGTCTTCATCAAAAGTCCATCGGCTTAAAAGCAAACTTTAGTTGTTAACACCAATTAATTCACAGAAGGTGGAGAATAACACTGGTGCTCTGATATAGCATCCACATGCGCTGCATAATCAGTAGATTGTAACAAACGTTGACATGCAGTTTCCAAAAATTAAGAAGGGTCAGTGTTATCGAATAGGAGAGTCGGTTAAATAGAACACCCTTTCCGTAGTGTTACGATTTCCCAATGGTTACCCAATGATCAATTCAGAAAAGTTTTCAAACTTAGATTTTCGAATCCGCGTCTGATACCACTTGAAAGTTGTTAGAAAGTTAAGCCCTCTCTAGAACTGCCGAAGCATAACCAAGCTGAGGGTGTTGAATTGGTATTTTTAAAAATTTCTTTTCACAAAATAGGAATTACATTAACCAAAATCACACCACAAAAATAAAATGCGGAATTAAAAGTTTGAAGCCAAAGAAAATAAGAACACATTAAATTGTATAGTGCGTCTCGTTCGACATCGAGACCTACGTCCACTCCTTTGGAGGCAGTACCCTCTAAGTTATTGCCGTACTACAAAACATGACTCTTCCATTCAGCCCCATGCTAGGCCGCGAGTAGCCCTCACAAGAACCTCCTTTTTGCCATCCCGTCGGCAAGGCAGAGAAGGGTCCTACCCCTTTTGCTTCTCCTTGAAGCTGGCCTAGAGAACCATAACCAAAATGCGAACTCCTTACCATCTACGACCCTTGCTCCACAGCATGAGGAAACTCTAGACGAAGAAGAAGCGCAGAGTCGATCCTTGATAGCCAAACCCTTGTTGAATCCCCTCACAAGCTCCCCCTAACAAGATCCTCACTTTCTCTCCTCAAGGCCTTCTCAGGTCAAGGAAGAAGCCAAAGGTCTTCAAAAATGTTGAAAAAGAGCTCAAAAATAGAAGAGCTTTAAAGGAGCTCATTAATTGCAAGTAGCCGATTTTATCATCTAGGCCGATATGGACATCGGCCTGGCCGATCAGTACAAACCATTAGATCGGCCAGAGCATCGCCCTAGATGGACTCCTAGACGATTCAAATTTGGCTTGATCATCCCGGCCGATCTCACGATCGTCCTGGCTGATCAGTTCAAATCAGAGGAATATCGTCCTGAGCATCGCCCTTTTTTTGAGCTGGCTGATATTTATCATCCTGAAGTAACTTAAGGTTTTTTGACTGGATCATCCATGCCGATCCTGCAATCGTCCAGGCTGATATGATCGTATCAATCATCCTTAATTACTCCCTTGATTTCCTGATCAATTAAGGCATAATTTGATAATTTTGTCTAGGCCGATCCGTGATCATCCTGGCCGATAATTTAAAAATACAGTATACCTTAATTGACTATGGCGGCTACTTCTTTCTATTTTGAGCTTATCCTCCTGGCCGATACACGTATCATTCAGGCCGATATGTTAATGACGGCTGCCTTAATTAAGAATCCTTATTTAGACTTTCTGTTTTAAGCCTGATCGTCTAGGACGATGTAAATATCGTCCTGGCCGATGTGGGTAAAAACAGAAATTCTAAGTCTCTCAAGTGTGTGTGTGTGTAGGGTTACTTAGTATCAATCTCTTTGACCATTATAAGTAGACTCAAAAGTGAAAAACAAAAGTACAGATTGACTCAACCCTAAACCTACGCAATCCTGAACTGGCTTCATCTTATTCGTCTGATCTTCGATTCTTAAAAAGTTAGAAGCAACAAGCAGTCCAAGAGAAATAGTGTTTGTGAATCATCAAAATATAAGCTATGAAAATAGATTTGCAACACAGAGAACCTTGATCGATTATCAAAGTGAATCTCTCTCAACCCTCTAAGGACAAGGGACTTCGATTGGAGAAGACAAGTGGATTAATGCTTGGAGAAACCTTTGTGAAAGCCCCTCATAAACTCCCCCTCAAAAGATCCTCTCTTTCTCTCCCTCTCTCTCCCTCTCCTCAAGGCTCTTTTAGGTCAAGACAACAGCAAAAGATGTTCTAAAGGGTAGAATAAGAGCACTTAAAAAGAAGAGCTTTGGAATAGCCCATTAAATGCAACTAATTGACTTTATTATCCATGAAAGTATAAATATCATCCTGTACGATCAGTACAAATTAAGCTGAATCAACTAGGACGATCTGGGATGATCAGAAAAAAATTTGTTCATATCATCCAGGATAATAAAAAATCATCCTGTACGATTAGTACAAATCATGCAATATCATCCAGACAATCGCACTTAATGGATTTCTAGACGATGGAAAAATAGCTTGATCATCCAAGCCAATCTGACGATCATCCCAGATGATTAGCTCAAATTTGTGAAAATCATACATAACATCGCCCTAAATAGTAGCTAACTGAAGTATAATCATCTTGGAACAACTAAGGTTTTTGAATTGATCGTCCCGGACGATCCTGCGATCGTCTAGAACGATGTGATCTATAAATCAAGCCTTAATTTCTTTCCTTAATTATCAGATTAATTTAGGAATAATTGTGTTGCATTGTTCAGGATGATATCCAAAAATAACACATAAATAGATCTGGCGGCTAATTCTTTCTGATTTGAGCATATCGTCCAAGACGATATGTTTAATGATGGCTGCCTTAGCTAGGATGCCCTAATTAGGTTTCTATTTTTAGCTGATCGTCCAGGATGATATTAGGATCATCCTTGATGATATGACCAAAATAAAGAACTCTAACTTAGACAGAAATAACAAATTCCCAAGTGTGTGGGTTTAAGATTGCTTAGCATAAGGAACCACAACATTTGTAATAGACTTAAGAAAAGGAGAGAATTTTTATAAACTGACTCTGACTTAGTCTACCCAATCTTGATCTGGTTAAAATAACAGTCTTGATCCTATGAAACTGAAAAGACAGTAGGCAAGGTAGTCGTAGAGAAATTGAAGTGTTTTCTATAATAAAAATTCTATTTCTAGAAATCAGATACGCAATAGAGTTTTCTAATTTTTGGATGTAATTTAAAAAAAGTTTAATTAAGAAATTAAATAAGTATTCAAGCATTAACGAACTAAAATTATTTAAAATATATGAAATATCTTAAACTAATTTTTAATTTTAAATACAAATATCTTAACGTAATTATGTTAATATAAAAAAAAAATTAATTTTAAAATATTTAATATAAAATTTAATTATATAATAATAAATATTTAAAAGAACTTAAAATTAATTAAATATTTTAAAAAAAATAAATTTAAATTAAAGAGACTTATAATATGATATATTTAATTTATTATAATTATTTTTGGATTAAATTTGAATTTTTAGTGATTTTGGATTAAAGTATAAGTTACGGATCTATGGTTTATGATTTTGATAATAGTAAACATTCTTATTTCTCTACAACTGCCTTATCTACTGACATTTTAGATTCACACGATTATACTGCAATAAGGAATCAGCTCAAGATTGGGTTGACTAGGTCTTTGTCAGTTTGTACCATTTTTCATTTCTTGAGTCTATTGTAATTAGTGTGGCTCCTGATGATTTGCAACTTGGAAGATTTTTTATTATTTTCTAAAGATTTCTATTTTTGATAACATCGTCTGGGATGATATTTATATCACCTGGACAACCGGTCCAAAAGTAGAAACCTTAATTAGGGCATCCTCATTAAGGCAGCCGTCATAAGCTGCTCGGCCTAGACGTTACTTGTATCAGCCTGAACGATAGGCTCAATTAAGAAAGAATCAGCCGCCATGATCAGATTAGGTATTTTATATTTTAGGAAATTGGCCAGGATGATATTAACATCGTCCAAGACGATCTAACTCAATTATGCATAAATTGATCTGGTATCTATGGAAGCATTAATGGATGATTGATACGATCACATCATCTGGGACGATCATAGGATCGGCCGGGACGATGGCCTGGACGATTAACATCGACCAACATATATTTCGGGCAATGATCAGGATGATTGACATCGGTTTTAAACTAATTATTTGGGACGATCGTGAGATCGGCTAGGATGATGTAACTAATTTTCTTCTGATCTTCCCAAATTGTTCAGGGCTGATTAGCTTAATTTGTGCTGATCGTGCAGGACGATATTAATATCATCCTTGATGATAATATCGGTAACTTGCATTAATGAGCTCGTTTTGAGATATTTTATTTAAGCAATGACATGACACTTGGTAAGTGTCTTTGGCAGCCAATATAGCTTCGTTCTTTTGGGGGAAACTTTGAGAGAGCTTGAAAGGGAGTTAGGAATGGGAGATTCCACATGGTTGCTTCGGCAGGCTTGCATCTTAATACTGTCAGATTTATGGCTTATCTCAAGGGAAGTTCACCAAAGAAGAAGATCTCTTTGGTGTCAAAGGAGCCGGCTACTCTGCCGCACCGAGGAAGGTGAAAGTGATTTTGTAAGGGCTTCTCCACCTAGCTGTGGGGGCTAAAAGAGAGACACTTAGTTTAGTGCAATATGTGGAGGGTTCCTCCAAGGAGTGGACGTAGGTTAATGTTTGACCGAACCACTATAAATCTTGTGTGTTCTTTCATTTATTAGTTCCGCATTTAATTTTTGCATTTGGTTTCTTTGTGGTGATATTAGTTTTGGTTTGTACTTTTCTTAGAGATTCTTCTTTAATAACCAATTCACCCCCTCTTAATTAGCCTTGAGCTAGTTCATAAGGGCACCTTCTAGTGGTATCAGAGCACTTTCTAGTGCCATCTGAGCACTTTCAAGTGGTATCATAGTGGGATTTATAAAAAATATGTTTTTGAAAACTTTTGAATTTCGATCCAAGGTTATTTCTTCTGATCATAATATTATATAAGGTTATTCACTCACCAGACCACCTTTATTTGAAAATACTACTTTTTATTTTTGGAAAACTTGCATGTCTACTTTCTTGCAATCGATTGATTTTCGCATGTGGCATATGATTTTAACTAGTTATTCATTACCGTCATGTGGCATAGATGGAGTTAAAAATAATATTCCTTTTAATCAATAGAGTAGGGAAGAATAAATCAATGCTCAATTAAATACAAAATATTTAAATTGCTTTTTCTCTGCTTTAAATTCTGAAGATTTTATGTTAGTATCCACATGCACCACTGGTTAGGAAATTTGGGATAAACTACACACCATATATGAAGGCACTAGTGAAATCAAGCAATCCAAGTTGAATATGTTAATGAATGATTTTGAACTATTTTTCATGAATCCTTATGAGACTATCTTAGACATGTATATAAGATTTATTCAAATTGTGACATCATTGCATGCTTTAGGAAAAAAATTTTCAAATTTTGAAAAAGTTAGCAAAATTCTTCATTGTTTATTTGACAAATTTGATGCCAAAATTGTTTCTATTTGTGAATCAAAAGATTTGAATGAATATTTTATTGATAATTTGATTGCCTCACTCATTTCCTACGAGCAAAGTTTGGATCAAAAACTTTTGGATGCATGTGAAATGATTGTTCTAAAAGCTGAAGATACATAAAAAGATAGCTTAGAAGGTGACGAATGCAATGACTTGTAAAGCAAATAAAAAAACTTACCAAAGCATAAGCATCAACAAAAGTAGAATAATTGTAAAAATGATAAGGATGTTAATATTTCTTCTGATATTATTTGCTTTCATTGTAGAAAGCCTGGACATATGAAAAATCAGTGCCCTAATTCAAGAATTCTTCTAGCAAAAAAAGAGGGTAAAGAGAAATAAATTTTAAACTAGAGAAATAATGAAAAGCAAAAAATCTCCTTGGCAGACCTGGTTTCTGAAGCATCGGACAAGGAGAAAGATAATGGTTAAAAGCCTTGTTTGTGTTTTTGTGTTTTTTTTTTGTTATTTTCAGTATTTTTGTTTTTTTTATTTTCGGTTTTATCTTTTGTTTTTGTTTATTCTTTGATTTTTTTTACTTGTTTCGTGGATTTTCTTTTCTGATCAACACACATTCACCTTTCTAAATATGAAAAACCTACCTCCTGTTTTTTTCTTGAAATTCTTATAAAAATTGTGTTTGACTTCTCTAAAAATAGTCAAAGGAAGGAAACTCATATCTTTGACTCTCAATCTCTGTTTCCTAAAAAAGGTTATTCTAATTTAGATTTAAAATCTTTTTCATATTTTAAATTGGTTTTTGAAACTAAATTTTTTATCTCCCTACATTTTATTTATGTCAGGAGTTTTTGAAAAAAGACTGTTTCTTTCTCTAATTTATTCCATGATCTAAATATTGAATTAAAATTTTTTTGAGCCTTTTAATATTGGTGGAATTTTGAAAACAGGTTTTGAAAAATATTAGTTCTTTTGGAATTTTAAAATTTAGATTGCATTCTAATTCTAAAAGTCGAATCAACTCGTTCGAAAAAGTATATCACCCCGAAGGATGAAAATAAAATTTCATAACGGTGTTCAGACTTAGAATTATGAAGCTCATCTTGAATATCATGGCTAGATCCTAAAGAGAACTTCACATGGCCCCGAGGGGACAAGGTAAAGTTCATCTAAACATCCAGTTATGATATTCAAGAAGTATGATTGTCGAAT
>NW_021319808.1:13685-16865 GCF_001605985.2 Dendrobium catenatum
GCATCCTTTCCTCTTTGGAATCCAAGCTTTGGACCTAAGTATCCCAACTCAAAATTAACTTTCACAACACTTGATAGTTATACAAATTACATTTACTTGAAAATAAAATCTAGACTCTCCTGCAGGTTATCCTAAGCAGTCAATTAATCAAAAAAACATATTCCCAAGCAGTTATATATATGCAAAAAAGAAAGTAAAACACACTGGCCACGCTCTTTTTATTTGGGGGCTTTTGCAGCTGAAGCACCTGTGCAAGCATTTATAACAATTGATATTTTTTTATTGATTTAGCCCCCTTTTACTGTCCTGCATGAGCGTGGCCACCTACAGAAAATTATGTGAACATCCAGATCGTACCTAACCTAAGGGTAACCTAGTCGCCAAACACATCAACCATCCATAGAGTGCAGAAAAGTAAACAGACACAGTAAAGAAATTTCATCCACAACATGCAGTGAAAACTACGAAAAATCTGGCACACAGCAGTAAAGTAAACACCGGCCTAACCTAGATCTAGATTTGGTTATCCTAGCACATCATCTAAAATGTGTGTAAAAGGTTGTGTGGTTGGGGTAAATCCTAAGTTGGGTGATTAATAAAAGTTGTCTAAAAGTCTGGGTTTGTTAAGGCTTAAAAGGGGAATTTAGGCTAAACTTTAAATATTTGTGAATTAGGAATTTTAATTAAATGTATTTTAAAAGTTAATTGATTACTACCTTTGTTTCGCACTGAGCCCGTGAAGTTTATTTTACCTTCCTTGGGGCTAAGCTAATAGCCTCGTAGGCCTGGGTTACCCCGTAGCAATCGGGGTTAATTAAGTTATTTTAAATTGGTTGAAATTAAAAGAGTGGATTAATATTAAGGGGAGTGGGTTATTGATTTTAATGAGTTGGTTGAGAATTTTATTATCCTATTAAGAAGATTCTGGATTTTGGGGGAGTTAACAAGTTTTGAAGGATTATACGGATACAAAACTAGAGTTAATCTTAAGTGTTTCTGATTTTTAATAAATATTAGACCTAATTATGAGTTGTTAGACCGGTGGCACACTCAATTTGGAGTTTTCTATCAAAACTTATGATTTTTAGAAGTTTTAACCTAATTTTGACCTAAAGTCACCTAAAATGTTGACTCCTTGATTTTGACCAGATTATGGAGGTTTAATATTTTTATAGGACACTAGATTCTAATTGAAGTCATTAACCATTGAATTTGATTAGTTAAAATTTTTCTATAATTAATAGTAAATTTTAGAAGTTATACATATTCGTAAGGATTACCAAATTATTACAACTAAGAGGCTGCTTAAGAATTTTAAACCAAGTGAGTCCTAAACTCCTTGGGATCAATTCCAAATGTCATAAATGACCAAAGGACAGATCATTAAGTGTTTAAAGCCCTTTTGGGATTTTTAATGTTTTTGGGACTAATTAAAACTGGTTAACCGTTGATTTTACCTAAGGACTAAACTAAGATAAATCTAGATATCAATTTAAGACGGTTTCAATTCTCATTGATTAGGGGTTTAATTAGGGACAATTATAAGTATTTTAATGGATTTTATGAGTTAAAGACAGTTCATTATCAATTGATTAAGGTTAATAGGCCATTTCTAAGAAGGATTTTTGAGCCTCGTAGTTTGGGAACCAAGTGAACTCCAAATTTGATGAAATTTGGACCATATGATCACCTGACCCTAAGGACTAAACCCACCAAATTTAAGCTGAAATGGAGTACTCTAAGGTGGTTAACTAAACCACCCAAGGTGAGCTCTATGTTACATTCAAATCACTATAGGGTCTATCCTAAGCTTGGATTGGGGAAAAATCAATGGCTCTATACTCCTTATCCTACACAACATCATCACACAAAGAATCACACCCTAAATTCCATTGGATATGTCTATACCCCATTTTGAATATAAGGGTCAAACCATGACCCTTAAACTCAAAATTTGGGGAAAGTGCTTTTGAACATCTTAAAATGGGGAGATAAAATTTGGACATGTCAAAGACATGTTCAATTTAAATCTCCAAAAATTCCAGGCCTGGTGGACTTGTATTTAAAGAGTAATTAAAGAAATTGATAAAATTCTCAAACTAAAATTAAGCCTAACGCTGACCTAACCAGGACCTGGAACTATACGGCTTTTGTAGATCTTCCTGAGACCTTTTCAATGAGACTAAGAACACCTAATTTGGACAAGTATGGAGGGATTTATGAATTTTTTAAGTTCCCTTAAATTTTTGGAATTATTAATTCGGCCATTACATAGTCAGCGCTCCCTTTACACGCGCCGCGCGCCGATTGGCTAGGTAATCATTGGCGCTAACTGTTAACGGTCGGATTAACCACAGCCATCGGATGGCGGATTGGACGACTGGGATTAAATGCGCTCGGATACCCCGCGATCTAATCCGAGCCATTGATCGGAATCAACGGCTGAGATTTCTTCTTCAACCTCTCGCAGGTATCTGAGACCGTAAGGCTTCTCCGGCGTGATCCGAGCGATCCCGCAGGCAAACTTCGATGAAATTTCATAGGGAGGATATGGATAGTGGAAACCTTCAATCCAACGGTGGAGATCCGTTGGGGTGAAGGTTTCCTTCACACTTGACCAGACTACCTAGCTAGGGAGCTCGGGATGAAGGGATTACCGCAGAGAAAGTCTCAAAAAATGAGCTTCTCTATCAGGAAGCTTTAGGGGACGATGGAGAACTGATCGCCTTCAGACGTCGGGACCGAAGGATGGCCAGAGGTGTGACTTCAAGCGGGACGCCAAAAGCTTTCACGGGCGCTTGCTCGAACGGATGAAGGGATCGATCTGGGAGCTCGAAGGGAGAGCCTGGGAGGTCGAAGGAGATCTCTGAAATGATTTCGAGCGAGTGAGGATTTTTCTGGCGGTATCGGGAGCTCGAGCCTATTCGGCAACCTTTCGTGAGCTTGGACGGCCGAGATTGAGCTGGAGGGGGCTCAGATTGCTACCAGGTGGAAGATGGCGACGTCCTAGGGAGGTCGTGGGGATCAAACCAGTGGGTAGCAGCTTTAATCTAGGAGTTATCTGGGGGGGACCACCGAAACTCATTTTCTATTGGTTCCGACTGCCACCGGTCATGGTTTGGGTTGGGTTGACTAGGGGAGGTCGATGGGGACATGATGGAGTCAAGGGTGGAGTCAATT
>NW_021319809.1:0-3692 GCF_001605985.2 Dendrobium catenatum
TATATGGAAACTGCAGGTACTCAAAATCCTCTCTGCGAATGGCTTCGAGGGATTTATTACAGGTGCCGACGCTTGTCCGCCCAAGCTCATCACCTCTGCCAATGATAATATAGCTCTTAATCCAAAATACCAAATCTGGCAGCTAATAGATCAAAATCTGGCAGCAGCTCTATACTCAACTATATCACCAAGCATTTTGCCCTATGTGCTTACGCTTCAAACCACGAGCGAGATCTGGGAAGCTCTTGAGAGAAGGCTTCAACCTACTAACCGTTCGAGAGTGATACAACTCAAAAACGAGTTGTATCGCATTGAGATGAAAGATCTAACCATCAATCAATATCTCACACAAGTGAAGTCTCTAGTAGACAACATTGCCGCCGCTGGATCGAAAGTAGAACCAGAAGATATCATTCTACATACTTTGAATGGGCTGCCTTCATCCTACAATGGATTTAAAACTGCCATTCGCACAAGGCCCTCTAGCATTCCTCTGGACGAACTCTACTCTCTGCTGCTGAGCGAAGAAATTAATATACAGATGGATCGATCCAAAGAATCTGCTATTCCAAGTGAAACTTCAGCCTTAGCTGCCTTTAAAAAGCCAATCGGAAATCCAAACTTCCAGGCAGAACAACCTCGAGCAAATCGTGGAAAACCCTCTGGAAACAGAGGATTCTCAGGAAGAAATTTCAACTACGCAAGTCGTCCAACCAGAAACTTCAACAACAGAGACGGCACTGCTCCTCCTCGTGTAACCTGTCAGATATGCAATAAAGTTGGCCATTCAGCAGCTCAATGTTGACATCGTGCAAACTTACAGTATACTCCAGAACAACCAACTCAGCGCAGCTTCTTCACGACACAGCAATCACCTCCTTCCTCCGATTGGTACTTGGATTCCGGAGCCACTACACATCTCACCTCCGACCCTCTACAACTTCAACACTCACAACCTTACAACAGAACCGACAGCATTTCCATCGCCAATGGTTCCTCTCTCCCAATCCAATCCACCGGTCAAGGACTTCTACCATTACCCAACACCTCTCGTAAGCTATCACTACAAAAACTTCTGCACGTTCCTTCACTTACGCATAATCTACTATCTATTCACAAACTTACAACTGACAACAATTGTTCTATATGCTTCGATTCTTCCGGTTTCATCATCAAGGACAATCAGACCAATCAAATTATCTCTAGGGGAAGAAGCCTGGACGGTCTCTACACTATTCCTACTCAAACTCACACAGCTCTTCGTACGTCTCAGTCTACAAGCTTTCTCTGGCACTCACGCTTGGGACACCCTCATCTTCAATTACTGCAACAACTATCTAGAACCATTCCTACTTTATGTATTCCAAATAGAATGTCTTTACTTTGCAACTCATGTAATATGGCCAAAAGCCATAAACTACCTTTTAATACAAATGAAAAGAAAAATTCGGTTCCCTTTGCTGTAATTTCTTCTGATGTATGGGGTCCAGCACCTGTTTCGTCCCTAAACGGTTATCATTATTACGTTATTTTCATTGACGATCACACTCGATTCTCGTGGATATATCCCATGCAAACCAAATCTGAGACCATTCTCAAATATCAGCACTTTCTCAAACTAGTCCAAACTCAATTCAATACCACAATAAAAGTTCTCCAATCTGATGGAGGTGGCGAATATTTATCCACAAATTTCAAAACTCTACTCTCCAACAATGGAATTCACCACCAAATAAGTTGCCCCTACACTCCAGAACAAAATGGTATTGCCGAGCGAAAACACCGTCATCTCATAGAAACCACGCGCACACTCCTTCATGCTGCCCGTATGCCTCTCCACTTTTGGATGGAAGCTCTTCTAACATCAAACTATCTAATCAACAAACTTCCAACCAAAATTCTTCATTTTGATACTCCCTATCACCTTCTTCACAAACAACAACCCTCCTATAATCACCTCAAAACGTTCGGCTGTCTATGCTATCCTTGGCTTAGACCTCTCTCCAAAACAAAACTCCACCCTCGATCAGCACAATGTGTTTTCGTCGGCTACTCCACAAATCATAAAGGCTATCGCTGTTACAATATTCAAACAGGTCAAATCCACATATCACGACATGTTATCTTCCATGAAGAGATCTTTCCCTACTCTGCCGCTACAACATCTATCATTTCAAGCTCATCCTCTGTACCTCAACACTCACCGTCCCCACTCACTCTAATTCCAGTCTCTACTCTACCCAATGCTTCAACCCCTAATCCCACTATCCAGAACCCTTCTCATTCCAACCTCATCACTCAACCTCCTTCTCCACAATTCACCAATTCCCGAACCCCTTCATCATCAACATCTCCTGTATCAGCATCAACTCCTGTACCACCCCTCCTCATCATCCTCACCCGCCTATTCCTCAGCATCCCATGTTAACCCGATTCAAAACGGGCCACCTCAAGCCCAAACAACACATCGACCTTCTAGCCATATCACCCATTATTTCTACTCCTACCTGCTTTGGAAAAGCCATAAAATCCAATCCTTGGAGACTTGCTATGTCTGAAGAGTTCACTGCACTACAAAAACAAGGCACTTGGACACTTGTTCCACCACCATCTCTTCGCCAAGTCTTAGGCAGCAAATGGACCTTTCGTACCAAACTTCATCCAGATGGCACACTTGATCGCTACAAAGCACGTTTAGTTGCACAGGGATTCAAGCAGCAATACGGTATTGACTACAAAGAAACATATAGCCCTGTCGCCAAAATGCCAACAATTCGCATTATGCTAGCTCTAGCTCTTCACCGAAACTTGTCCGTTCTTCAGCTTGACGTAGCTAATGCCTTTTTACACGACATCCTACATGAAGAAGTATACATGAAACAACCTCAAGGTTTCATTGATGAAGCTCATCCAAATTATGTATGCAAATTACATAAAACCATCTATGGGCTCAAACAAGCACCAAGGGAATGGTTCAATACATTTACAGGCTATTTGCAATCTCTGGGATTCATTTTTAGCAAGTCTGATCCCTCTCTACTTCTCTACCATACTCACGACATCGAGATTTACATACTCTTATATGTCGATGACATACTGATCACAGGGAATAACACACTCAAGATCTCAACACTCATTTCCAAACTTCAGCTGAAATTTTCTCTTAAAGAACTCGGTCTGATCTCATTTTTCCTAGGCATTCATGTATCTCACACAGCCAATGGCTACTTTCTCAGTCAGGAACAATATGCCCAAGATGTACTACAAGCAGCCGGTCTTCTCCAGACCAAACCTGCCCAGACTCCAATGGCTGTTAAGCCACTTTCGAACCACAGTACATTTCTTGATCTGGATCCTGTCCAATACCGCAAACTAGCAGGGAGTTTACAATACCTAACAATTAGGAGACCCGACATTGCATTTGCCACTAATGTAGTATGTCAGCACATGCATCAACCAACCGGTAAGGACTTCAACAATCTCAAACGCCTTCTCCGATATATCCAAGGGACACAACAATACGGTCTCCCAATCACAAAAGGTACTCTTCAACTTCACTCATTCTCAGATTCCGACTGGGCTACAGACTCTCTAGACCGCAAATCCATTTCTGGATTCTGTACATATCTCGGCAATTCCTTAATCTCTTGGCATGTTAAGAAACAAAACACTGTTGCCAAATCCTCCACTGA